>NW_027280509.1:0-196007 GCF_046629955.1 Centroberyx affinis | reverse complement strand
CAAACTATTAAGAGAGGGAAGGCCATCTCTGCAGCACCCCAGGCTTTAATGCACTCAGCTTCACACAGACAGCTTGGCTTGTAAGAGGTTCACCTTGAAGCTACTTCCTGTTTAGTTTTTCCATCGTTTGGTTCGGCTTTCGCTTGACAGAGTATAGCATGATTGTGTGGTTGGGTGGTTCAGGGGTTCTCATGAATGTGTTTACATTCTTGTGGCCAATTCAGCCTTGGCCACAAGTTTGTGTGCATCTATGTTTGCCAGTGCATATATTGTATGCAGAGTTTGTGTCGATCATAATAATGTATGTTATTTTACACTACCAGGCAAAAGTTTGGACCACATTTTTCTTTATTTTTACTGTTTTCCACATTTTAGAATAATAGTAAAGACCTCAAAACTATGAAATAACACAAATGGAATTATGTAGTGACCAAAAAAATCAAAACTATCTTATATTTTAGATTCTTTAAAGTAGCCGCCCTTTGCCTTGATGGAAAGCCAAAGACTTTGGAAAGAAATTCATAGGCATCAACTTCACTATTTATATTCATACATAATATAAACAAATTTCAAGCAGAAGCCTTTAGATCAAAATGGCTTTAAGAGAATGAAAAACATTACATTCCAGTACATTCAATCAGGTGTGTCCAAACTTTTGACTGGTAGTGTATAATGCACTTCGTATTAAAGGCAAATCTTAAAGTGCCAAAAGAAAAACACAATTAAAAGTAAATAAAGCAAGAAAGCAAGAAACTCCCTGTATATGGCATATATAGGCCAATATGTGTGATGATTAATTATGAGCTGTATGATCTGTATGACTACCTCTGCTTGGCCAGCTCCCTCTCTCTCTGGCACTGCTCCTCCTTCTCCCTCTCCAGCTGCTGGCGGAGCTCCTCGCACTGGCGGACGTAGCGCTGGGCCGCCCTCTCGTCCGCCTGCAGCAGCTCCGCCTCGTGGAGGACCCGCAGCTTCTTCAGCTCCTGCTTGTGCTTGGAGATCAGCTTCTGGATCTCTGGCTCCAGACCTGGGGAAGGAGGAAGGAAAGCAACAGTTAACACACGTGTGGTCGGGGGGCCTGCAAGATCAAGTTCACTGCATACCGAATAAAACTGTGGGGGAGAAGAAAAAAGATGAGCGGGAGATGATTTCAAATGTGTTTTTTATTTGAAAACAGTGGTTCCCGACCATTCATGAGTCAAAAGTACCATAAAGCATTTTCTTTTTCAATCCTGGTGGAAAAAAGGAAGTAAATATGCCTGAGCAGTGAGTGATTCAAGACAGAGAAACAGTTCTGGCTCCTCAAGCCCTGTGACTGTGCCAAAAAAAAGAAAACACCTCCCTAGCATTGGTTGATTGGTGTCTGTTACTTTTTCAAGGAATCGGGCCATCGCAGGCAGGAAACAACGCACATGGAACAAAATGGTAAGGTTCAGGAGAATGCACCTCTTTCCTCATGTTGCTCTTGTCCAACACAAGAAACTGAGCAAACCAACAGCAGCTAGACAGAATAATTTTAATGCGACACTCCTTGATGCAGCTTGTTTTCTTTGAGGTAGTTCAGTTGCCAGCTGTTTGGAAGGACAGAGCCCTCCCAGAGACAGCATGAGCACTGAAAAGTAGGATATGTGTGTTGGTAGCTTGCTACGGGTGGAAACATTTCAACACTTCTTACAGATTTCATAAACCAATTAGTAACCAAAGTTGCCATCCATGCCAACTTTCTGAGATCAGCGTCCTCTGAGAGGGATATGAGAACAACTTTGATTAGAGTTTTTCACGGCAGTCTTCTAAATTTTTTAGAAGAAAACCTAATTGGGGCCAACGACGGTAAAAATCACAGCCCCAATTAAGCCTACGCTGTCCCACATAAAGATGATCACGGTAAATATCCTTTATTAAATTGTTTTTGCAATGGCCTTCTTACCTGTAATGACTTTCTGTATAATTTGTTCAAAAATTCGACAAGATCCACCATACCCACTTGAAACTAACTGCATGAAAGGGACACCCAAGGGTTTAATATGCACTGGGAAGGAGAAGCAGAAGTAAACAACTGGTGACGGAAGTTATGCCACACCACTGCTACAGAAAACATAACACGTGCTTATTAGATGTAGCACAGGTTCTGAGCTGCAGTTATAATTTGGTTAACAGCATAAAACAGAGGATTTATGAAAAAGCGAGACGGTCCTGATATAAGCAAGGCAAGTTTGACGGATGAGGGCAGACACGACAAGTTACCCCTAAGCATACTGGAATTACATGTTCTGTTTCAGAGCTTAGCCAAAGCTCTGTTGAGATCAAGGAGCCAGTGAAGCAGAAACAGTCAAAATCTCGGATTTCCAATACAAGCTGAAGCTATCTGTAGAATACCTTTGACGGTGATCTCTTTGATCTTCTTGGTCTTTTCGTCGATCCACTTCTCCCGACGGACCTTCTCTGTGGCGCTCATCAGTTCTTTCAGCTTCTTGATCTCCTGTGGATGGAGGGAGTGAAGGAGGGCAGAGGGCAAGTTATGTTGTGGTATGGTGTCACAAGGTCACGATAGAGTGAAGTGGCACTAAAGTGGTGAAAACTACTGATACAGTAGCAGCACACCGCCTTGGTCCTATTTAAAGCAGGGGGAGTACATTGTGGATCACAGGGTTCAGTTTGTCACACTGTGACAACAACAACAACATGTAGGGGAATAAATTCAAGGTGAAATATTGACATAAGATCAAATGGATCATCAGGAAACATCATACAGCCAGGTTATGAAAGGACAGAGTTCAGAAAGTGTCAAATAGCCTACTGCGCAGTAAACCAGCATCTTAGGAAAAGGTTCATATCTGGTATGAGACCAAAGCTACAGACAAACCAGACAAGAGAAAAGCCTGAGGAGACTTACATGCACACAGACTGTCCCAGAGAAGATGTGAAGGATGAACAAATGAAAGAAAGAAGCAAAGGTGGAGTGAGAAAGATGACGGTGACGGGGATGAGTGGGGTTAGAGGGAAAAAAAATGTTACCTCGCACAAGGGACCCAGAATTTGCCACACCTAAAGCCAGAAAAATTTAGACATATAGACAAGGACAGAGAAAGAGAGGAAGGAGAAAGAGGAGGAAAAGAGAGAGAAGACAGTTAAACAAAAGCAGCACTGCAAGAGGGCAAAAACACATGAGGCGCAGAGACACAAAGCATAAGCAGAGGCAGAAGTTATTTGCAGTGAAAAATGAGAACCACACGTGCAACACTCTCAAGTCTTCACAGAAACATTGGAATCATTTAGTGACTCAAGTTTGCCCCCTGGTGGCCAAAGCCAGGCCTGTGAGCAGCTCATGCCCCGTCTCACCATTTCATGCTGCTCCTGCATCTGGGCGATCTTCTTGGTGTACTTCTGGTCCACCTGCTTCAGTTCTCCCACCACTCCCTCACAGCGCTCGCTCAGAGCCTTTTTGTCATTGATCAGCTGAAGAGAGAGAGAGAGAGGACAAAGTTTTAGACACAAAGAAAGAAAGAATAAGGAGAAGAGCATAGAGAAAATAAATTGTTTGAGGCGTGAGAGCAGGCTGCAGCTGAGTTTGGATTGTGTGTGTCTACCTGATCGATGAAGGCCAGGTGTCTCTGGATGGTGGCTTCATATTGTTCCTTCTGGAGCTGGAAGTTTCTGTTCAGCTCCTTCTCCGTCTCCTTCACATGTCTCACCGTCAGCTTCCTCTGCTGGGCCTGATGGAGAAAAAGGCAAGGCAAGATGACAGCTGATGTTACTGAAGAAATGCACTCTACTTGAAAATGTACAACAATGAGATGTGACTGCGTGAGGAGTGTGTGTGTGTGTGTGTGTGTGTGTGTGTGTGTGTGTGTGTGTGTGTGTGTGTGTCTCCCCCACCAGTGCGGTCTGCAGCATGTTGACGGTGCGTCTCTTCTCGTCCAACTCCAGCTTGAGCCTCATCATGGAGCCGGTGATTTCGGCGGCGGTGGCCGACGCCTGCTCCACCCCGACCAGCTCCTCCTCGGACAAAACCACCTGGAAACACGGAGGAAGCATTCAGCGGTCAGTCAACACAAAGCAACTCTTAGGACTGAAGTCATGAGATCCAAAAAAAACACGAGGATTAACACAATCAGAACACCGGGTGGCAGTTTAGAGTCAACTGAATAAAAAAAAAAAAGACATAACTAGAACTAATTGTATCCAGTCCATTGGCTTATTCATGGCGATGATGTATGTTTCTTTCTGAATATAAGAAGAGGATTGTGGGAGTTTTAAGTTTGCACAATATTCCAACTTTTACTTCCTTTCATGAATTAGATATTGCACAATACAGAACTGATTTGTCTAAACCATGGCAACGTTTGACAGCACACAGTGAAGAGGAGTGAAGTGACTCATCCCTGTCTGATTGACCTGAATTCCCACAGTGCCACGGGAAAAACACTGTGATTAACACAATCAGAATATTTGCCGGCATGCTAGGGTTAACTGAATCCAAAATAATGGAAAAAAAGAAGCAATTACTGTCAATATTAGGAGTCCGTTTGCAACAAGACAATCAGTTCCCAAAACAAACTCCAGACCCTCACCTCTCTGTGTGACCCTGAGGTGACGGAGCGCGGTCTCTCCTGTTCGGACTTCTCCATCTCGTCCAGGAAGCTCATGATGCTCTGCAGCTTGGCCTCGGACAGCAGGGCGCCCCCGTCTGGCAGCGCGGGGTTGTGGATCAGCTGGCCGTGACGCTCCAGGTTGTCTGTGGTCAGAGAGTTGGACTCTCCGTCCTTCGATGAGGCATGGGGGAGATACGTGTTAAAGTCACGGCAAGAGTAGGTTTCTAATGGAGCGGTTTCATTCTGAATGAGGGCAAGAAAAAAGCAACCAAAAGGGCAACTAAGTAAATAAGTAGGAAATTAATACTTCAAGTGATGCAGAACCCTGACCTCGTCTATCCACGCATATTTGTCTTTGCGGTAGCTCTTGGGCTCCGACAATCTCTCTGGCTCCTCCTCTAGCAGCTTCAGGGTGTCCAGCAGCTCGTTGAGGGTGGTTTTAGACTGGGCCCTGCTGGACAAAGCACCCTGACGCTGGTCTTCCACACTCACCGACCTCTGGAGGATCTCCTGGAGCATGGAGATAACAATGTGAATGGCAATTAGACAAGTGCTATAAAGAGTTTGGACTGGCAAATAGCGGATCAGTAATTTTGATCGGCTACAGAAACTTGCATCTGACGCTTATACTGTAGCATCCACTAAAAAATACTGTAATTCTCACACAAGTGGAATTGGACATTTCTATTAGTTACCTGGGAGCACTGGGAGCCTCTGCGATTGGACAAAGCCGGGGAAATGGCTCTAAAGCTGGAGACTTCACCAAGATCAGCCACAACATTCACATTGGAGTCTGTGGAAACACATAACCAGTGAGCACACCTATGGGGTTGTAACATATTTTCCATGTCAAAAATACCATATTTTTCTAGACCTTAACTTCTTGACTGGATTTGAAGATTTTGTTGGTGTTCAATATGACATGTTATTAGTGGTTGGGCAGTATGAATAAGCTTAGTTACATGACACTATAGCTGTTCTTATTCTTCATAACGCAAATTTGACAATAGATGAAATGCCAGTGGATTTTCAGTTTGTACAGTGTGGATTTACAGTGTGTACACTTCACTGTAGTGAATGTTTTTCCACACTTTTTGGGGGTAATTCCCAAACTCAAGACCTGGAAATGATCAAATTCACATTCCATAATTTTCTCAATTTTCCAGACTTGCGTAGGAACCATTTTAACATGGCCAATTTCATTTTTAGAATATATCAAAGGATGACTTCACAGAATAACAGTGATGGATCTGATGCTGAAAGAAACCAGAACAGAGGCATACAGACCTGTGTTCTTAGCTTTGACGTCAGTGGGTGACATCGGGCTGTTCTTGCTTGGGGAGGCTGGGGTGTTGTTGGTGGGGGAAATCTTGGGGGGCTTCTTGCGCCCCACCTTACCGCTCTGCCTCAGGCTTTCCAGCTCATCCTCCGCCACCTGCTGCACCTCTGCAGCCCGCTGGGCTCTTTTCTGCTGCAGCTCCTATAGCATGCCACCGTGGGCAATCAGTTAGTGAGCCAACAGTGTTTGTTTTATTTGGCTCAGCAATGTTTCGAAAACATCTGGATTGTAAAGATGAAGAGGCTTGGCAGTCAGAAACCTCCTAGCAACCAAAGATCACTATAGTAACCATCTGCTAATAATGGTTAAAGTGATAATCCACAAGATTCTTGTTTTGTTTGTATTTTCTATTTTAGTGACATCTCTGATGTTAAGTGGTCATTGCTGTGGTGTTTTTATACTTTTGCACTTTCCTGAGATCACTTGTCAATCAAACAGTGTGGTGTGCTTAATAAATGACGAGTAGACAACTTCCTTGTAGGATCAATGGATGCTTATGGTTTGAAATAATAAGATCACAAACAAGCATGATCTCCTTTCATTATGAGCCAACTATGTGGGTTACATTTGGTAGGCTACTTTCATTCTTTGTAATCCCGTGAAATGATTTTAAAATGTTGTTTTACTATTTGAAAAGCCAGCCAGAAGAACGCCAGGGAATAGCAACTACGACTACCACCAAAGTAACGTAAATCAAATGTGTTACCTGGATGGCAGCGAGGCGGGCCAGACGAGCCTTCTCTTCACGGATCCGTTTCCTGTCCTCCTCCTTCTTCTTCTGCTGCTCTGGGCACCTGTCCTCCTCTGCTCTCTGTTCCCGCTCCTACAAGGGAATGAGACAGAGAGGGTTTATACAATAATATCAAGGGAAAGAAAGAAGAAACAAGAGAGCCAACCTGTGGAATAAAAAGAGGGAGGCGATGGGTACCTTTTTCTTGGTGGCGAGGATGCGTTTGAGCACCGCCTGGCCAGCATGTTGTCTCTTGGCATGGCGTCTGTACCAGCGCTGGATGGTGACTGCTGCCTGGTTCACCTGCTGAATAAACCTTTAAATATACAACAGGTACACTTATGAGTACTAGAACAGTAAACGGAAGACAGTGGTAACCATGATAATAGATGATGAGATTTAGAACTCTGGATGAGGTGCACTCTGACCTCTCGGCCTCCTCCTCAGTGACCTCTCTCCTGCGGGCCAGGATGGGGCTGCCTCGCTGGGCTGATGCCGGGCTCTTGTTGTTGGAGGTGGACAATGTTGAGAAGTTCTTCTGGGACTTGGTGAGGGAGCCGTTCTCCAGCGACACCTCATCGTTCCCCGTGGCCTTAAGGATGTTGCTGAAAGAAAAAATAAGAGAGATATCAAGATGAGAAATGGGATTATTATGAGACACTTTTCACCCAAGGTCCATTAAACATTAGGGTTCGACCGATATGGGGTTTTGAATACTGACACCAATATTTTTGAATTGAAGTTGCCGATAGCAGATATTTTGAGTGGATGTTTAATATCTTTAAATTAATATAAAGATGATGATATAATATGATGTAAAGATAATAAAAGGACAATTTTCATGCAAAATAAATAAATTAATAAATCTAACTATTTGTTGTGTTTCGGGCAGAATTTTATTCTAGGTTACTGAAATGGCATTTAGACCACGAGACACCAAAACTCTCCATTGAAACCCGGGATAATAATGATAATAGGTACATTCATGCAATCTGATCAAAATGGGGGGGGGCTTCCTATACAAGAGTAGTATTGATCAATCATACAATAATTTATACAATATATGTATTTAAACAAACTGCATCATATCCATCGTGTTGGAGGTGCCTAACACTGACCGGCTAGTATTTGACTAGTAGAAAGCCAATGTTGGCCCGATATATCGGTCTAACCCTATTAAACATGCCACTGAAACTATGTCAAGCAAACAATTGTGCTCATTTATGGACTTACTTGAAAGAGGGCTTCTGGTTGGAGCTCTTAGGCGTGAGTGGCTTTTCAGAGTAGTTATTGTGTAAGATGGTGGTGACAGAATTCCCCACAGCTCCCTTGTTGCTTCTATAAAAAAAAAAAGGTAAAATGATACACTTTCAACAGACAGCTCTGATTTACAAACCTGTTGAAAAGCTCATGTGTTGGCATCTACATTAAGTATCAAGAATGCCACTCTACCACCTTCAAGGCAGTGCAGTAATCGATACGTGCCTTGACACAAATTCTTACCATAGTCCAAGTTGAGCCTGCGCGGATTTTGTTTGACAATTTTCGGGGGAAAAAAAGCCTCAGTGAGTGGGTGGAATGCCTGAGGGCAGTATCAGCTGCCATTATTCAGCAGGTATGAAACACGAGAAGCAGATAGAAATCCAGAATGCAGCAGTGCAAGTAGTCACCAGGCCTAGGGAGAGGCCCGTCCCTGCTCTGTTGAGCTATTCCCCAGCTGTGTGTGTGTGTGTGTGTATGGATGTGTCAGAGACGCTGCCCACCTGTTGTTGGCGGTGAAGTTGGCAGCCAGTGCAATGCCAGGCTCTCTCTTCTTCAGGCCGGTGGGAGAGTCCATGCTGCCAGTGCTGCGGGAACTAGAGGGCAGGGGGAAAGCTCTGGGCTGGTCATCCTAAAATAAAGAGAACATACACTTGTTGCACTTACACAATCTGATAAACCTGACCTACTGTAACTTTTGAAAATTTAAAAGCACAGAATGGATTATCTTTCAATGTTTGAAAAAGGAACAAAGCTTTTGTTATTAGCTACAGTTGAATATTTAACTAAAATTATCTTTAATTCTGATATTGGCTATGTATATGATGATTAATAAATCTGTTATTATGCATATTAGCTATATATAGTCTATGACAAATGAACAAATGGCAAAGTGCGGTTGACGGTGATATGTTAAGTACCAGGATGTTCCATGTGGTTCTGTCTGGTGAGGCCTTGCTGAGGCTGGCCAGCTTCCTGCGTCCATCGGAGCTGCTGTCAAACAGGGCCAGGAAGTCGTCATTCTGGTCCTCACTGTGAAACACATACAAGCCAGACACAGCTAAGGTTCATTGTTTTATATTGTGTAATGTTTCACTATGCTTCTTTGGCATTAAACCAAATCATCACCATTCAAACATCATCCAGGGTTCTATTTCCAAGTGTGTATGCATTGCAAAGGGTTAAGAGTGAAACGGTAGTTGAAAAGGCTGAGGTGGTGGCTGTCTGAGCCAAACAAATTATTTCAAATCTGCCCTTTTAAGTGGGGAAAGAGCACATGGCTTGCGGGTTCGCTTTTCACCCAACAAGGGCTTAGCGGTACACAACACACAATTAAGCAACTCAACACAAAGCAGGGGCCTTTAAGCGTGGCCTTCGGTGGCAGCTTTTGTGATTAAATGTTGTCGTGACAGCTGCATAGACGGGACTCATCCCCGTCTCTTCTCCCCCAAGTGCTGGAATTCAGTATGTAGCAGCAGACCCTCTGCCAAGGGGAATTCCATTATGGATTCCATGCAAATGCACACATGCATATGTTGATCCCAGTGGCCTGTCATTCATCCTTCAAATAGCCTTACACACCCCAAACACACACCAGCAACTCCATCATTAGTCGCAGATGTAGGGTGACCTCCTGTCTGGCCTGGCCTCCACTGGCATTTGTGCTGGAGCCTGCCTGCGCTGTGCAGGGTGTTGCTGTCTGGGTCAGTGTATAAATGTGTGTGAGCATGTGTGTGTTTAAGTGAGGGGTGGGGGGGGGGCTAAGCCAGCTGGCCCAATGAAAAGCAATCTGACAACACTAATTCAGGCAGCACATTCCTCTACGTTTCCTTTTACAAGAGAGTGATGCGTGGAGGGGAGGAAGCAGTGGAGAGCGAGCGGGTGGAGCTCGACCCAATGACAGTCCTGAAAGACTCAAAGAGTTGGTAGTGGGTATGGAGGGGGGTATTTAGAATGTCTTTAAATTTAAAGCCCCTCCGCTCTGCATCCTGAGAGGCAGCAAGGGGAGCAGGGATGCCGGCAGCTGCCGGACAATAGAATCAGAGCATGCACACACACACTTCTCCTTTCACTGGCTCCTGGTGGAGGGGGTAACCCGACCCCAAGGTCCCGGCCCTCCCCCTCTAACCTGGGACAAAGCAAGGCCCTGCTCCCCCCGAGCAACAGCCCCCCAGCTTCCCTCCACTCTTTATCATGCAGTAGCCGGCGCGCCACAATGCCCATTGTCCCAACTGACGAATCTTCTGGGCCGCCAGCTGTTGCTCACTGAAGAGAGGCACGCTGCTTTAAAGAGTCAAGACTCCACGCAAGCCGGCTGAGCTACAGTAACTGTTCCTGCAGTTATGCACTGTGGTAACATGAAGACTGGATCAGAAGACTGTCTGACCCAGAATGTGCACATTCTACTCTGACATTTCCAAACACAAAACTATTCATCGGTTCTTCATATTTCAATAGCAGGTAGGTCTAATTACTGTGGAGGTCATCTGATGAACAATCTGAGAACCTAAGAGCCAGCTTTGCCTGAAGCTTTGCAGAGTGCATGTAGCAGCACATACTGTATGCAGCTTAGTGTATGTCAACGATTAGGAACGACGAAAACAAGATAATTCCATAGAGCTATCAGCACTGAGAGGGGAGCCCCTTTCCAAATACATATATATGAGCAATACTTAAGCAACATACTGAAATATTGCTGGTCTAGTTATAAATGTGTCACAGCATAAATAGTTCCATTGTTATTACATCCCTGCAGGTGTGTATGGGTATGTGTGTATGTGTACCTTAAACTGATGTTGGCCTGCTGGTTAACCTGAGTGGTGCTGTTGGACCGCCGAAGGTTCTTGATGGAGCGGGAGCTGCCGAAGGTTGCATCACTCTGTGGATTTAACAGAGTCAGTGAATGACATGGTTTGACTGTAAACATTACACAGTGGGTATCATGAAGCATTCTGATGAAGTTCACTGTTTTAGGAAAACTACACAACAATCCTGATGCAATCCTGTCTTGGATAATCCTGTCTCTTGATTAGATTCTTTGATCACTCATACACCATCATCAGCTACACTCCCAATACCTGTAATACCACACATATTGCAGTGTAGTGCCACAGTGGTTTACTCACCAGGGTGTTGCGTTTTCCCTTGCTGTCGCTAGCCACAGATACGGACACGGAGCGGGAGAAGTATTTCCCAGGTGATGCACTGCTGGGCCTTTTGGACACAGAGAGCTGGGAGCCTGTCAAGCTGAGGTCCAGAGCATCTCCTGAGACACCTGTCGGGATGGACGCGGGGCTACGTGTGGTATGCATCCTTTGTAGGCCTGCGAAGAAGTTGGTTGTGATGACTATGAGGTGCAATAGGCCACAAAGCCCCCCACCTATTTCTCCAGGGACTCCAGCAGGCGCAGCAATGAAAATAGACGAAATAACAGTCACTTTCCCCTGGCTTGTTTGTTTCCCAGGGTAACCAACAACAAAGCCACTCACAACTTCCACTGCAGCTGAGGTGACTTGACAACTGAGGAGGAATACGCTATGACAAAGCCGTGGTAAAAGCAGTGGACAAAATGAGAATTAGGCTGCTAACGTTATATCATGTTCTGTGGTCTAAACCTATATGTCCATTACGTTAAGCGAGCAGACCCAGTGAGAAGACTCTCATTAAAATGCAACGTTGTTGAGGCTATAATAACTGTACCCTGACGTTACTCCTAATATGTGAGCTAGCGTAGTTAACGTTACCTCTTCTAAAACAATTCTCTACATACATAGCTAGCTAACGTTAACTGTGTCAAGGATAGCATTTTACTATTGTTCGCTACAATGTTGCAGGTGTATGTTTGTGTTATCATCTTTCTAGACAAGAAAAACAAGCCCAGTTGAGCATGAGAGGTATGATAAAGAGGTATGAAACAGCATTACAGCAAAAATGTGATGTTCTGTGCTATTCTCAGCTAACAACATAACACTTGCTAGCTGGCAAGGTAAGATACGTTAACAACTATTAACGTTAGCTAACACAATTACTGTAACTGCAGCTACGAATAAATCTTGTTACCCTTACCTTGTTGTTGGTTGGGACAGATTATTCCCAAGGTACGTTAAGAACTGATGCAAATCATATCAGAATAAGATAACGTTACACTGATTTGTCAAATCAACGCATCGTTTTAGCAGGCGAAATGGTATTCCATTCCCAACGTAGCGTTAAAATCCTTCAGGGAAATAAAAAGCTGCCAAATTTGTTTTCAGAATAACATTAAGCCTTCTCATGCCAAAGCAAAAAATTCTCCTCTTTACCCCCATCATCACCAGATGAGCAAATATGTTGGCGAATGAGCAAATACTTACAATCAGAAGCTGGATGGCACCATTGTGGATTATTTAGCCAAACACAGCGCTCATGAACTATCGCAAATATCGTTTAACTGCCGAGACGGTCCTCCGCTGCTCAGTGAAAGTATTCCGTTTGACTCCGTCGACCAAGATGATAAGGAACGAAAATAACGCGCAACATCTTCTCTGTGGCAACAAAACAGTAGAGCTCCGCCCCTCGACGTCTGGGAGTGGTGGAGAATGAACAATGTCCATTTATTCGAGCATCTGATAGGCAGGGGAGAGCTGTCTGTCTACTGTTCACTGTGCAAGGGGGCATGGCTCAAATTAAACGTTTGGTTGACTATGCAAAGGGAGGCGTGATGACAAGATGAAAATAAGTTTTTTTCCCCAAGTTATCAGTGTTGAGGAATGCTTTCATAGAAAACAATCCAGTTCCAACACAAAGGTGATTTGTTAATAGTTTCCTAACACCACAATAATAGAATGAACATAATGCAATACAATAATATGGCTAATTTTATTTTATTACACCACTCTTCCTCTTTCCTTTCTCTCTCTCATTACATATTCAAGTTTAACCCCTAATAGAAACATTTATAATATTCACATTACGGAAAGACACATATATTTCAAATGTTCTGCCTCATCCTATCATATGGAATGAATTAATTATAGACACTGAGACAATGTTAAGGCAGCTGAATGACAGCATCATGCCGATATTCTAATATAGGTAGTAGTAATAATAACAAAAAATCATATGCCCTGTAATAATAAAAATAAATCAGAAATGGTTCATTTTTCTGTAGAAATGATCTATATTTTTCTGAACTCTACAGCTGCCCTCCACACATCAGCTCCTTTGTTCAGTGTGATGTCCTCTGGTAAGGAATCAAGCTCCGGCAGAGGTGGAAGGTTTTTCTGATCCAAATGGTTCTCCACAGTGGACCTGATGCTGGAGACAGCAAGGAGGGAGGGAAAGGAGGAGCAACAGTTAGCACTGCATCCATTGTTCTCTCCACACACATTCCTATTCACTTCCCTGTCCAGCTGCTGCTTCAATAGAGATGACCTGTGCCTGCAGAGGGTATATAACTTAAGCCCCTTTCCCCTGACAGATGGTCGCCTGGAGGGGTCACGCTCTGGTCCTGGGAGTCAAAAGGCCCCAAATCCCAGGGGAGAGCTCAGGGTGAGACCCCCACACTTCACTGTGATTGAAAGTGTCCACTTTCAATGGATTCCTTTAAATGAGGGTGGTAATCTTTGATCTGACAATAGGCACACTTCTTTCATTTATGAGACTCCAAAAATGTCTTCTCTTCAACAAAACTTTGGCCAAATAGGGGAATACACATCCCTTCAAACAAAATAATGCAAATGCTTTGTAAATTATTTGTTTTACCATTTGTTTGGTGCATTACCTCCTGCAGACCCTAAACTCACAAATGGTCAAAATACATTTGCTAGTTGTGTCGTCAATATGGAGGGGGGCATACAAATGGCTTGTTGGTGATATTAGAGTTTGCTTACTCCCAGTGTGGCAGGTAGTCTTGGTCTGGCATGGAGTTGCTCGTCTTCAGTAGGAGAATTTCATGCAGCTCCAGAGAGAAAGTGTCAACGTCTGTGACAGCAAGGAACATCTTCACTCCTTTCCTCTCCTCCACAGACAGCTTCTGCTGGAATTTTGAAGGCAGCCTCTGAAACGGGTCCTGGAACATATAGACAGTGTTATCAAAGTTTGTTTCACACCTCTTGATCCTGGATGCTACGGACTGCATCAAACTATACAACGCTTATGAAAATCTTCAAAGCATGTGCTTCGTGGCAGAAACTGCAGTAGGAATTCAAACAATTCACTTTATTGTTGGGGTCAAACACTGAGCGCCTGCCATGTCGGACGGCACACTTTCTACGGATTTACAGCCCAGCAAGATTAGCTCTTTGTGGTCTTTGAGGTCAGTCACTGGCAGCTAGCAGGGGTCACATGAGTGAAAAGAATTACTCAAAAACAAAATATGTGGTCACCGAGGGGGAGTTTCATGCATGGCTTTTGTGTTTCTAGGTCTTTAAAGTGGCTTGGCCTAGGCACAGATCCATTGTTGTGATCAGTCATCAACAGTCAACAGGGATAATTCTGTCACACTCTCGCCTATTTCTCTTGTGACTGCCGTATTCAGCAACCCGCTGGGCACATTATAATTTTATTCTTACTAACCTGCTTTCGGCTCAGCATGAGCTCAGATTTCCAGCAGGTTAGGAGCTGCCAGGTGAATATGCTGTGTTCCAGTCTACTCTCTCCGAGAGCCTGAAATGAAAATGAAACAGAAGGGTTTAATGGATTTAAGTGATTTAGGTGATACTAGGTTAGATCAGCGCACAGTAGGAGAAAGTTTTATTCCACTTATTTCCAAAGTGCACAATAGTGGAGTGGAGTAGTCTATAAATGGGAATACTATCATTGTATAGACAGGCCAACAATAGGGTGGTGTAATAATGCCTTGCATACAAAAAGAGATCTATATAATCACATATTATTTGCATAAGTATGTTGGAAGAGAAATATCTGTAGGTTCGGAGGTTTCTACCTTGGCTACACAGCTGGAGATCTGCGGGCCCATCTGCAGTGAATCAGTAAGGTAGGACAAAAGTTGACCTTGGGGATCCCCGCCCGTCTTGCCAAGGAAGCGCAGGCCAATCTCCACCACAAACACGGCATCACAAACATCAGTGTATGAACGCAGCACTGTCCGCATGGCACCGCTCACCGATCCCTTCAGCGGCTCCTATACCACAGACAGAGCAACTGTCAGCAGGCCACTGAGTGGCGCCTGGCAGGGGGGAGACCTCTCCCGGTGAATGGAAACAGAGAGGAGTTTGGGTGAAGGAATTTGACCTCTAACAAAGTGGCCTCTCAAAATCCCACAGGGGAAACTACTGTGAACATTCTTGGGCTGGCATTTAGTCAGTGTTGTCTCTGGACAAAGACTGGTACCAGAAATGGACTTACCTGACGAATCTTGTCTCTGACCTCTGTTAGGACCACAGAGAAATCCTGTAGGTGTCTGTTCAAGTACCTTGAGGTGTCCTGATTTTGATAAAAGTGGACAATAGTGCTGGTTAGTAGAACAGGTGGCATCACCTAGCATTTGCATGTAATTGTGAGATCCTTTTCCATTCATACCGCTTTGATAAGTGGTTTTCCGGTCAGGAAGCGACGGGCCAGTTGGGTTTGGATCCCTGGCAGGTTGTAACTAATGTCGGTCTCCCCGCCTTTCCTCAAGGTGTAGTGGCAGTGGGCTAACACCAGGGGTAGCAGCTCCCTTTCTGGATGGCACAAGGTTAGCTGGGTCTCTGATATCTCCTCCAATGGAACACTGTATTCACTGGGGAAATATCACAGGAAAATAAACAGTCATCTGTAAAAGGCCAAAGTCTTAATCATCCCAGTTAATTCCATTCAAAGGCCAAATGCCTTAGCAGTTGACACCGGACAAGGCGGACTGACCTGTCTTCTTGGTGGCTCAGTTTCCTAGCCTCTCTCACCAAGCTGTTGTGAGTGTTTGACAGGAAATCTACCAGAGTTCGAAGACATGACCCAGGTCCATGTCGACATGGTGTCAGGAACTCCCCAGAGCTCTCTAGTGTCACCTCTTTCTCACACAGCTTCACGTCCGCACCCAAGTCTGCTGTTATATATACAGACACAGGAGCAAGCAAATCAAGGCATGCAGTGAAGGCAGCAGACACCAGATATCTCAAGCACACCACTACACTAACTACTCAACATACAAACATGCACACGCACATACATACATGTTTACGTTAGAATTAATGTACATGTGCTTACAATTGTTCGCCGCATCCAGTCTGAGGCAATTCCACACCTCAATGAATGTCTTCACCCTCTCATGCAGTACCTTCTTCTGGTATCCTATCAAGGATAATGAGAAAGGTGAGTTTGTGTATGTGATGGTGGTGGTGGATTTTTTCATTACACTTTCATTGGTGGTGTTGTATATTCAATTCAAAATGTGATCCGATGTAAATATACCTGCTGGTATCTGCTGCAACATCTGTGCAATACTCTGGGGTGTAGTGTCTGATGCCAGGGGAAATACCCTCAAAAGGTCTGACTGTAATGCAGCCAGCTCAGGCAGGTGATGTAACTGTCTCACGCACTGTATCTAGGACAAATACACACACACACATATTTCAGGCTAGGGACACACTAGAAGACTTTTAAAAATCCTACAAAAATGCATTGCATGACATATATACTGATGGATTTCACAGATTCTTTTGTCTCTCAGTTGTAAATATGCTCACACTAGATGATTAGGCAAGGACTGGGTATCACACACAATATAACTGCGATTATGCTGCTGACTCTAGATACGTCACTGACATCAGGATCTCTGATATTGCAGGGAACATGATCCAATGTGAAATGTATTAATATGTACTGATCTGTACACTTTGTAGTGAGAGTTGGAGGTGAGTAGGGTTAAAAAATATGATGTTAGCTAGGCTAGCAACTTACATTCATTGTAGGACAGGAGTTCACAAAGTGTTTAATTTCAATGACCTTAAACAAGTTTGCATTATATTATCATTAATATAACTTTTTAATATAACATTTCTACCTCACCTCACTATAAACTAGGCTCTCATTGGCTATTCTACTCTCCACTCTAGGAATGAAACTGTGATCACACACTTCAGGACCCGTCCAGATGTCAGGTCGTAAAAATCGAACATGTTTGATATTGGGGCAGCTTAGATCAGTGTGTGAGTCACTCGGTGGTTAAGATTGAATCTGTAAACTCCTCACACTACCAGATAATCTGTTTGGATCATCAGTCCCGACCAAGCCTCTGATCGGGATTTCCCCTTCCCAATTGTGGGTGCAAATCTGGTGTAAATCGGCCTGATAATCCTCTAGTGTGTCCCCAGACTTACTCATAAATAGGATTACTCATGCCATAGACATAGATGAAAACACTGTGGACACATTCTCCAGTACCTTCTTCAGAAACAGGGTAAGCAGGGATAAGGAGGTGCGCCCCTGTGCCTCTCCCACCAGCTGAGAGAAGCGTTCCACTGTCATCATCTCAGGTAGACTCCAGAAGGAGGATTGATGTGTTGGGCAGTCAGAGGGGAGGGACAACATGGGCCCAGGATCCCCGTAGAGGAGCTTCATCAGAGGGCTTCCAACAAGCTTATCGTCAGCACTGATTCTCTCCTGGGCTTCAGCCATATTCCTCGCCAGATTCTGAGAACATGAATGTTTTTAAAGGTGCAATAATTAGCATTTTTACTGTCCCATAGCACAAAAAGACCATGATATATCTGTGAGGTTTGATCAATACCAGCAACTCAATGATTACTATATCAGGTGCTGAGATTTGTGGCCCATACTTAACCTCATACAAAACCTCCTCACCCATTAGAATTCCAAGACACTCCCAATCCCCCCCACCACCACCACCACACACACACACACACACACACAGGCATTTCCAACTGCTCAAGGATGGATGACAGTGCTATGAGTGAGTGATCGGCATTCCAAAAACATTTTGCTCTCAAGCCAAAAAAGCACATGACAAAGCAGTCTTACTATTGCCGTATTTTGCATGGTGATACGTTACCTCTTCACTAGATGTTTCTGTTGGATTGCTGCTCTAATTAGCTAGCTTACTCATCTCAGTTGTGAAAATGTGACTTGATTATTTATGTAAATTACAGGTCACCGTAAGCTGTGCCAGAGACCTTTCAATGTTATAGCAATTCCTTGGTCAGGAGGTTGATAAATAAAAGAAGAATAAAAAGAATCACATCTTATTGGTGTTTAAACAATAAATCCACTGTGGTTTCAAAAAATGTGTATTCCTTACCACAAGTACTGGGTTAATGGCAGAATCACAGACTAGCTTCTCCCACTGTTCCCGTCCAGGTCTGGAGGACAGGTCAGGTCTTGCATGGCGGGAACCTTTACCGTTAACAATCAAGGGATTTACTGTATGTCACATGTTGTTACGCAAAGGAAACAGCAGGCTGAAAATCATTTGAAAGGTAATATCATCACCTGCAGTAAACTTTACGCAGGTGTTGAGAATCAAATGAACTGTAACTGCCGTGTCGTCCATGTTCTGATTCAGCGTCCGCCCCAGCACTTTCATGTCCTTTTCAAGGTGGTTCCACAGGAAGCCAAGAACATCCCGCACGCTGGGGTGAATCATGTTGCTAACTCCCTACAACACAAAAAACAACACAGGTGTATTTTTACACACTATTGTTTTCAGTACCAGTGGTGTTAAAACCCTTTTCTTGGTGCAGATTTTGGTGACGTCTCACCCGGTTATTCCTTATAGCGCCTTGTAGCATGGCGAGGTGTGTAAGCAGCCGAAGGATGCAGGACTGGGCAGGTGTCATCTGTCTCTCAGGGGCTTCAGACCTCTGCAAAGCCTCTCCTAATATGTGTCCTGTCCGAGTTTGGTCTCTGACACTTTACACACATAAGGAGAGACATGGATGAAATTTATGGAGTATATCAGGCTGAGACAATAATGTCACAGAGCAGGTTAATTAACAGGTTAATACCTGTGTTCTGCACGTTGAAATCCAGCGACTGGGGAGTGATTTTGCCCGCCAACTTGTACTCCACAGTCTGGGCAATTTGATAAGGCCACTGGTCTACCACACTATGGGACAGTACAGAAGCATATGATGCATTGTTTGAGTGTTTGTTGCTTTTTTCATTATGTTTAATATTAGACATGCTTGCCAAAAAGTGACACAAAAAATAAACTCATACCTCTCCCACAAAGCAGGCATGGCCATTGGTACAGTCTGCAAATCATGAACAAGACATTACATCCTAAAGCACAATTCATTGGTAAGTGATGACAGATATCTCTTTAACATCTGACAAATAACTTTGCGATCCAAACATAAAAATGTTCTCTACAAGTAAAATACTCACAATACATCTGTACTTTCTTCTCTTTCAGCCACTGTCTGGCATCACTTGTGTGATCATCTGGCATGGTTGGCAGGAAGGAGTGCTTGGAGGCAAGATGAAATTGATTTAATGAGCTACATCCAAAGAAAACAGATTAGAGTATGAGATAGCATGAAGCAGCAAAACCTAAATCAAAGCACAAGATAATGAGTGTCTTACTGTAACATTCTGAGGTTGGAAGGCGATCTGGTAGAGAGGAACCAGTAGTGAGTTTCCACTGAGGAGCACAGAGTCCACATGGACCAGCAGCTCCAAGAGGGTGCATATCTGAGCTGGAAGACCCTGGTTGATGTGGAGAGGGGAGCCCAGTCTGCCTATCTGATTGGATAGAAGTGCAGTGCAGAACTCCCTCAATTCTGCTGACATGGTGTTTTTCAGGACGCCTTCCAGTCTTCCAGTCTCCTGTACAGCCGCATGTCAAAAACAGAGTTAAGGTTACAAACACCTCAGAGTCAATATCTGATGTCAGTATCTGAGCAATATGACACAATGGAAATTAGATGTCAAATATGGTGACCTGTGGAGAGGGGCGCATGTTGAGGTCAGATGATTTATAACGGCAGGTGACTTGTCTAAACAGGGCCAGGGCTAGCAGAACATGGGTAGCAGCCTTAGAACCTCTCAGCTTCTACAGAGAAGATACAGACAACAAAATAATGGAGACATAAAGCAGGAGTACAGTGAGTCCTGAAGTTGATCAAGAAACATGAGAAAACATGGGTGCATGATGCTAAGAATTATGCTGTTGCAAAGAAATGTGAAAAAGCATGGGGTAATGGATTAATCATATAAAATTTAATAAGTTTCCATTCTTCTTTTGTTTCAAAATTCCACTCACTATGTTAAACTGTGTATATATAATTTGTTAATGTTAAGTGTTTGCATGGACGTATTTGTATAATTAATGCACTTTGACAACAAAATTACTAATACGATAATTACTAATGGTTGACTATTGAGTTGACTTTATATGAAATTCATTCATGTTATCTTTTTTAATATGCTAAATAAACTAAACCATCTCATTTGCTGCAACTCTACTTGCTGCAGAAATGAGCAGAGTCTCTCTGACCTGTAGTTCTATCACCAGAGGGTCTGATCTGTTTTCCAGCAGAACCTGGGCCACAGCATCCCTCAGGGCCCGGTAAGACGGCCCGCAGCACAGGAACCGGTCCACCTCGGCCGGAATCATCCTCTTTGAGAAAAAAATATTTTGGTGAGTTTACTTTCATTCAAAATACAGGTTTAAGCTCTTCCTTGCAGTTATTAGTTTCTGCTTAGACAATAATGCATTTTTTATCAGTGAATAAACTGAAGCTAATGGTGCAATGTAATTCCATTTTATGGTTGAATTATGTATTGTAATACATTCTTTGCTTATTAATAGTATCAGTGGATACGCAGTTGTGATATTTAGTTGACAAATAGCCAACAACATGAAATTCTACCTCATACTCAATAAAATCTGGGCTTAAAGCAACATTATACATTCAAGATATCAAGATAGCTGTACCTGAAGTCGAAGGACCTCCGAAGGGAAGACCCAGCTCCAGGCAGGACTATTCATCAGGCCCTTGATGCAGTCCATGCCAGCCTGTCTGTGGAGCGCTCTAAGCAGGTACACCCTGTGCCAGTCATTACGACAGTACTCGCACACCGCCTTTACCTGCTGCAGATACTGATCAGCTTCCATCCCTCCATCACCAGCATTTACTGAAGAAACAAAAACATTTGGATACAGTTATTAACTTCCCTATTTTATTTATTAACTGTACCTGATGAAATTTGATTTGTACAGTTGTCTTTGTTGTAAAGTCAAACAAAGCTCAGTAATACACACCTTGGACCACGGTTTTCTCCAGCATTCGGGCAGCAGTGGCCAGACACAGCCGTAGCCTGGCTATATTGAGCAGGAACTCTGCTGGGTCTGCTTGTCTGTCTAGGGTCTGTTTCCTGGCTAGCCTGCTCAAGAAACAGACCTCCACTTGCAGCCTCTTCTGCTCCACTTCTCGCACTTCTGAGCACAACAGAGAGTCCTGAAACAAAACCAATATGCGATCAATAGCAAGTGATGATGCTTTTCTAAACATCCGATGTTGGGTAGGTCTTTCCATGGTAAAATCCTCTGGCAGATTACCAGTTTAACGATGATAACGTTACATAAGACGTCAGCGATGTGCAAGTGAAGTTGGTGTCTGTTACCTGGAAACAGTTGACAAAGAGCAGGTAGAGTTCAGTGCGGTCTTCTCTGTCTAGAACTTTCTCCTGTAGATTCTTTAGGTAGGTTTGGATGTGGGCCTTTGCCTGGTCAAAACTGATAGATACACTATTGTTAGAGTACATGCGATTTCTGGAAAAGTGTATGGTTGTGTTTATGTATGTGTGTTGTTTGACTCATGCCCATACCTGTATTGCAGCAGCAGTTTAGGCAGCACGGAGCGGACTACAGGACTGTTGTCCACACACTCCAGGAAGGGAGTGAGCTCTCTGGTCCTGTATACATCTCCTGCATCACACAAGAGAATCAACTGTTGAATGCCTCATCATCACAGTATCATGTAGCATTCAGCTATTATCATGCACTAAGCACTTTTACTTCTCCCACTGACCGTGAGCAGAGACAAGTAAGGAGAAGAGCAGCTCCACCACTCCCTCTCCTGGCCTCTCCCCCTCAGACAGACAGAACCTGGACACCACCTCCAGGAAGAAGGAGTTACAGCAGCTCCTAATGTCTGCTTGCTGCTGAAGTGCTGCCCTGAGGGATGAGAAGCACAGTATTACTGGGGAGGGTAATACTAATACTAACACAGTCTTTAATAAGTAATAGCATTGGATGCTAAGATGCTACCTCTACAATTCTTTGCACTTTGTTTCACAGAATGTTGCTCAGTCAAACATTGTTTGATAGAAAACTTCTCACTATTAACTAAGATTGTTTGTTATGGTAACTGTAAGAGTTGAGAGATAGTACCAATTCACCAAGTTAAATAAATGTTATTTCTGTATTTTTTTTTTTAACTCACTTGATGGTGTGAGAGACAGTTGGTTGGAAGTCGGGTGGCAAATCTGCCCTACATTTAGGGCAAAAATGTCTGTCTGCCTGAATGCATTGCTGGAGGCAGTGCGAACAAAAGACATGTTCACAGGGCAAGACAGACGGCTCTTTGAGCTCGAACAGGCAAACTGGGCAAGTAATGCCATACCTTTGGGGAAAAAACAAAAGAGATGAATTATTTCATTATAAAATAAATACATTTCCAAATAAAGAGATCACGCATACAAGTAGCATCAATCATCAAAGTCATCAGTCTTTTCTTAGAACAAGAGAAGAAACATCTCCCAATATGATATTTTCACTTGTTTCTAATGCAATTAAACTGAAAATGGTGTTGGAAACAAGTGCTGGAAACTAGTGGAATTAGCCACTGGCAGAATTTTTCAGTTCTATTTAAGAAACATAATATTTTAATACTGAATATGAGACTACGTGACTTGTTAAGATTGACATTTTTTGCAGTGTATTAGAGTAACTACAGATGTTGGCATAATCTTACATACAAACATTTGCATTTTACTGAATACAAATGTTCAAAGGCAGTGTCAGACCTTAGGTCCCTGTTGATACACTCAGCATGATAAGAGTTGAGGATGCGGATCAGCTGCTGCAATGTGTCCACACTCCTTATATCAGGTGAGCCCTGCATCAGCTGTTGAAAAGACAGAAGAAATTTAACTTACATTCTTCATGCAACACTGGCTCTCCCCAAACCTCCCACCACTACCCACACTTTACTTTTATAGTTACTGTTCATTTACTGAGAAGTGTATAATAATGCATTATTATCCCTTGCAGTGGTTTTGCTCTTTGCTGTATCTTACCTACTCTTATTGTCGTTTCTTGGTCATAACATTATTTTATGCCCATTGCACTTGTTCTTTACAAAGTTGCTTTAATCATAACAGGAAGGAGGAAAACACAGACCCCTTATGTGCTTCATTCCAAGTACTAACCAAGTAACAAGTCTCTAACCATTTTACTTACATTTTGGAGAAGGTTGCAGTGTTTAAGAGCCAGTTCTTTCAATCGAGAGTCTCTCTGTTTAAGCTCAAACAGGACTCGCTGGATGAAAGCTGCTATGACCAGTATCCCACGCCATAGTGACCTGAAAGGGCATGTGAGATTATGAATAAAACTAGAAACACACTCTCTCTGTCTCAGCTTACAAAGAGTTCTATAAATCTTGCCACATTCATTTTCAGTCCCTACCTGATGGAGTCCAAATGTTGCAGACAGCCAGGGCTACAGAGGATACTGTATTTCTGACCAAAAGCTCGATCTAGACATGGCTGCAGGAACTCCACTCTGCTCACAAAGGACTCACACTCTTGCAGGGATGTCACAGTCAGCAGCTTGATTCTCTCAACACAGATACCAAGCGCTAAAATGTCCTCAACCTGTTAAAAATAAAAGATACCATTATACATAACCTAGTGCCCAATTCTAAATAAAGAACTATCATTTATGCACTTATGGATATTTAGGTGAATTTGACAGCAAAGTTATATTTTTGCGAAGAATATGCAATTAATCTTGGGCATGCATACTAGATGTCTGTGCCACCTGTAAAATATCAATACCATATGGTTTAGCTTTACTAACCCCTTCATATTTCAACAAATACATGCAGTTGGCACAAAGATAAAACTCAAGAGGTTTCAAACCAAGCCAAAATGGTATTGATCTTGATGCTGTTCGATGTCAAAGAATAGTAATTCTCACCATTTCTGTAGGCTCCCTTGTCGACCCCTGCTGAAAGACATCAGTGGCTAGCTGGGGTTGCAGCTGCAGTATATGGCAGAGAGTGTCCAGTCTCGGGGAATAATGTTTGGAAGCAGCCATGACCCAAGCAGGAGAGAGGTCGGATATTGTATTCATGGACTGCTGAAGCTCAGACACACAGCCCAACATTGCCTTGGTAAACACCTGTGTATGGCAGATGGGGTGAAAAGTCAATGTCAAGCCTATTTGGCTGTTTGCACACTTTGCTTCACCTAAATGTGTAATTCATAATGTCTATACCCTAAGCTCATTCTTTGACTTGATCTTCAAAGAAAGCAGCAGAAAGTCTTGTAGGTAGCACTGGCCATACTCCAATTGCTCCTCTTGTGAGAGTTTCTGTAAGTAGCTGCCCAGCCTGCTGTTGTTGAAGGCGCTCACAAACTGAAGAATCCTCTCTGTGCCGTCCTCCTTCGTCACTGTGAGGAACATAAAGGTGAAAGAGACAAAGATCAGATGTTTATGTGACCTCTTAATGACTACATGCATGAAGTCATTCGAATGAACAAATTATCAGTCCAAGACATACCTGGTATAAATTCAGATTCCTCCCATAGGCTCTGGAGGTGCATTCTGATGAGCCAGCTGAAGGGGGCAGCACAGGATTGTCCTTCACCATCCAGCATGAAGAAATGTTGCACTAGTACCTCCTGATCTAACACACTAGAAATTGGAGGCAAGGAAAATGGTGCCATTTGTTGATTTATATTCAATTTGCTAATGATAGATAATTACAAAAGAAGTAATCCCCAGTACCTTGAGTTTTGAGGAGGTGTCAGGTCTAAAATCTGTATGTCTGCCAGAATGTCCAACCACAGCTCTATCAGGCCCTGACCGAGATTTGCACCCAAGAGCAGGTCCAGATTGGCATACCTGTCCATTACTTCCACCATGCCAGCCAAGACCGGAATCACGGTGGACTGAAGACAGCGCCACAGGGTATGCCTGGCAGATACACACAAGACAGAAAGCTATACTTAATCAAATCACTGACCATTACAATTTGAAAAATATTCTGAAATGGAAATTCAGGATTAGTGTCAGATGATCAGTTTTAAGGAAAAAGAACATTCTCTGTAAACTACACTATCAGTCAAAAGTTTGGACACATACATTTTAGAATAACAGACATCAAAACTACGAAATAACACAAATGGAATTAAGGAGTGACCAAAAAAGTGTTAAACCAATCAAAACTCTTATATTTTAGATTCTTTAAAGTAGCTTTGGAAATAAATTCATGCATAGGCATCGACTTCACTATTTATATTTGTCCAAAAAACTAATTTCAAGCATTAAAGCATAAGCCTTTAGATCAAAATAGCTTTAAGATAATGAAAAACATACTATATTCAATCTGGTGTTTCCAAACTTTTGACTGGTAGTGTCTATGTCAACGCTTTCAAGTTTACCATTTCATCAGAAGGTATTGGAAATTTTACCTTAGAGTGCCCCCCTCCTGTAGAGCCTGGCGTTTCTTGGCTTCCCTGCTCACCCACTCCCCAGGAGAGCACATCATCTCTTCCCTCTGTGCCAAAGCCACCGCCAGTCTGCTTAGCAACACCTCCTGGAATCGAGCTTTAACAGAGATCATCATGTTACCTTTTTATTATCATAGTAGAGTAGATACATAGTGTGTGGGGATAAATGTATTTTAAAGGGGCATTAAATAATCTATGACCTCTATCGGCAACCAAGTATCTGGCAGTGCCCCAAGCGATGCTGGCTAGTAATGGACAAAATTAATCAAGTCACAATTCACAACAGACAAGTAAGCTTCCTTATTAGAGCAGGGATTTAACAGAATTGTCTAGTGAAGAGGTAATATATCTTAGCCATCTTAATATCTTTTAGCCTTCACAGCTGAAATGCAATGCCAGTTACTCGCTTGCAGCACCGTCATTGAGAAAAAGTGGTAGGTAAAGTGAACTGAAAACCTGAAATGCACATGGCCAAGTGAGTGATTGGTATTGATCAATAACCCTATCAAACCCTCGCCCATGACTATATTCACCACCTATGTGTCCTTGATCCGTTCCCAGAAGAGTCAGAAGTATGCACATCCGTTGCATGCTCCTAGGTGTCGAGTCACTCGGGTCCCTCAGCAAACCCACAGCTTTTTGGATGCATGACCTCACCAGGGACAGGCTGTGGAGGTGGGCTGTCTCTGCCTGTACAACAACACAATTACAGGATGAATGGTTGAAGATTAAATATAAAAAACTACATTTTGTGTTATACTAACATATATAAAGCTATGTATATAATACAACATCTATTGTACTGTACTGTTTATCTACCCTTAGAGTCACACTTGTGTTCACTTCAGAGTCTCTTCTTTTCTTCTCTGTTTCCATTTGTTCTAATGAAGATAAAGAAATGCTGTTTGTTACAGGAAAACTGGCAGCCTTAATACATTCATTCACTGACATTAATATAATATACAACACTTGGAGTCACTGCTCAGAGGGTCTACAATTTCTACCTGACAGTGCAGGGCAGAGTAGCTTGCTAATGAGAGTTCCACAGAAAACTGACAGGTTCAGGCTCATGTCCTCTGTATCCCTGAGGTCATCAATGTGCACTGAGTGCCAGACTCCTTCGACACACAACAAAAAACATGCATTTATTTATTTTTTTCAATTAATGTAAAATACAGTAAAGAAGTCATTACATTAACAGTACATTAACCTTGTCCCACTTAATACTCACCTCCTTGGAAACCAATGTATTGAGATCGACTTGGGATCCTGGAAAGCTTGGCAATGAAAACCACACAACAGGTCCGATCATCCAATGACATCAGGTAATTCATGGTGCAGTATCTAGATACAGATGGAATCATAAACACCCATAAAACACCTGTAATATTCTGTATGTAATCAAATTGCATATCTGGTTAGGAGCCTGACAGTGAGCCCTACTTTGCTGACGCTATGAGCTCGTCACTGCAGTGGGATTCTTCTAGGTCCATCTGAACTAACAGAATGTGAAGAGACGGGCCAGTATCTTGAAAGAAGTCCCTGAAATATTTAATGTGACAGATTGAGAGAAAGATTAAAAACCCAAAAACTAAATCCATGGTAATATTACTTGATCACAAACAGAGGTAGTGTACCGTATCTTGCCGCAGAAGGAGACCTCAGTATCAAACTGGTGGAGGGAGAGCAGGAGGATCTTGTCTGTGTGCAGGCCCAGAGCCTGAGTTACTACCTTAACATCTAATCTGGTTAGCAAGCTGGAGAATGTAGTCACCTTGGCAAAACAAATACAGAAAGGAGACAGTGAAGTCAACAAATAGTTGAGGAATGACCAAAATACAACTTAAACTGTGGTTTATTGCTTACCTCTAGAAACTTGCTGGACTCCTGATGCTTATTCAGGTGAATTTCCAGGAAATCTCTGAGTGAGTCATGATGCTGTTGCTGGAAATACATCCTCTGAAGTCTCTCCCTCTCCTGGTTTGCCAAGTCTGAATACTTTAGCCTTAGCACAGAGTCAGGGGTGGCACAGTTCAACAAGAAACATTTGGCTGATTCAAAAACCTCTTCTTCCTCATTTTCACCAGTAGACACAGCATTGTTTTCTGTCTCCATCTTGTCTTCGTTCTCATCCGGGATATAATTCACTCCTGTGTCATCATTCCATACCTCAGGGGAGACATCATCAATCATTCCCACTGACACACTTTTTTGCTCTGTTCCATCATTCTCTATATCCATTGCATCAACCAACTGATTGTCGTCTTCATCAACTACCTCTTTGTGTCTGCTAGAAGTTGTCTGATGTGTTTCATTTGGTTCAGCTTCCTTCATTGACTCTTCTTTTTCATCCTCTTGCTGTAGTGTTACTGCATTGTCCCCTATTTTTTGTGCTCTTCTGTCTAGTGCCTGTAACAGAGCACTGGCACAGGAATCACCATGGAAGCCAACAAATATGTCAGACAGTTTGAAATCCCCTGAGGCCTCACCGGAGAATTCCTTCATCCACTCCTTGAGTTTGTCCAGAACCCTGCATTGCCATGGTGCCAGATCTGTACTCCTGTCTACCCTGTGTTTTTCAAGCCTGTTGATGAGGGGCACTGGAAAGTGTTCATAGACCTTCTGCTGGTCCTCCACTACCACCAGTCTGAAGTTTTTGTGGACACGGCACTTGACTCTGTGGGAGCCAAGCCCCAGATCAACATATTGCTGTTTACTGAGGTAAACATAGTACTGGTTCAAAGCATCATACAGACTTTCATAAAGATTCTGCATGTTGAGGAGGATGACAGTACGACCGGTCTCCATGCATGTTTTCACCCGGTTCACATTCCGGCATATTTGGGCATATTCCTGGTCCTTTGGGAATCCTGAGCCAAACACAATTTCAGGGGGTGGATTGTCTTCTTTGGCAAAGATCTGTTGCTGAAGGATATGGAGAGCAGCATTGTTAGTGGTGAGCAAAAGGAGGTAACGGCTTTCTTGGCTGCTGTCGTGATCAAGATTTCTTTTGACCATTTGCAGGGTGCTTGGCCGTGGAATTTCTGTGAGGTTTTGGGAGACCTCTTGGAAGAATATGACAGGGTCAAAACCCTCTGGCTGTCCACTGAAGTTTCGCAAGATGGCCTCTACCAACTGTCGGTCATCCGGCTCTTGTTGCGAGGATTTGACTGTAGCAAAAAGCATTTTCACTAGGCTGTAAAAATCCCTGAGACCAAAGAACTGATTCTTTGCTGTCTCCTTACAGATACTCAAGAAGGCCTTAGCCAATGGTGGGAAGAGGTGTATGATTTTCAGAAGAATTTGGCTAGAGGATGAACAAATTCCTTTGGCAGTTTCCACCAGTTCATTCTCACTGGGATCCCATCTGGATACAAATATTCCTCTGTTCATCTTTGCTGGGTCAAGAGCCCAGTTGGAGATACCAACAAAGCCAACCTTCATGTGTGGATCTGGCTTGTCGTTGTCAATGCAACCATCCTCCAAGAGGGGATGAAGGGTCTTCAAGGGCATTTGAGGGGAATCTTCTGCAAGACCTATCTCATCAAGGACCACCACTGACACATACTCGTCCATGTTTTTGTCCTTCTGAAAACGGGCACAGCTCCTGAACGTCCCTATGATGCCCTCAGGACTTGAGTGAGGACTGCATTGGAAGGAGACCATGTGAACTTGCTTGAGCTCCTTGAATAGTTCACAGTGGGAGTTCTGACCCTGCATGGCATCAGCAACCACTGTCTTCGCAAGTGACTTAGAGCTGCCTGGCTTGCCAACCAGAAAGAGTGGGATCCTGAGTTCAATGCAGACCACCATGAGAAACACATTCTCTTTAAGGGCTACATTTTTGGCTATGGTCTCCCTTGTCTCTATGTTCTGCAGGAAGAATTCTTGACAGGATGAAATCTCTTTTTGCAATGTTTCTGCAGAGCAGAGGGTGTTTGGAAAGTACCTACAGATTGCAGAGAGGTACTCTTCCTTTGACACCAGAGATGGGTAGTAGCAGACTCCTACTGCGAGAGCCAAGCACTTCAGTGTCTTCTCAGCCTTGCTGAGATTTTGGCAGTTGGGGAACAGGACATTACTATGCTGGTAAAACCAAACTAGCACTTTCATAGACCTCTCCACATCTCTTAGACTCACAAAACTGCATTCATTTTTTCGACTCCGCATATATTCCTGAGAGGCTGCCAGAACATTTGAAATTATGTTTTCGCAACCCACTGGCAAATCAAGGTTGTCAACTTTCTTCTGAACTATCTGTTTGATGTAGGAAAGTTCAGTTGAATCACTCAACTGACCAAAATCCCACACTAAGGAAACCATGCTTGGAGGCAGAGGATGAACTCTGTACACCAGTTGCCTCAGAGGGACTTTGCCAAGGCAGTCGTCTGTTTCCTCTGCCTTCACTCTGTATCCTAAGCCTGCACGTTCCAAACGTTCCACCATTTCAGGTGAATGCTTCCGATAAGGATTGCAAGCAGCTATTATTTTCAAGCCGCTGTCTGCCCTCAGAGGATCCCCTTTCACGGTTCGATCACATAGGATTTCTTTGATGGCAAAAATGGCCTCTGTGGTGTTGGCCTCATCAAAGAATAGAATGGTGTCTAGTTTGTTTGTTCTGCGGTTCTTCTCAGCAAGTATCTCAGCCTCCTTCACTTTTGTGTAGATCATCTCAGCTGTAGTTCCACCATGAACTTTGACAAGTACCATGTTCTCTAGCTTTCTTTCCTCTCTCTGCAGATCACAAAGGAAACGGACTAATCGAGTCTTTCCACAGCCAGTCTCTCCCATGATGACCACTGGAATTCCACATCGGAATCTCATGTGAATGGCTAACATCTTCATCACATTGTCAGCAGTGAGCTCATATGTTGGGTCTGGATCAAATTCTCTGTTCATCATTCCTTTCTCGGCACCAACAACACATGAAATCCTCTTGATTTTGTCTGAACGGCGCAACTGATCAAAGTCTTCAGTGAGACAGATTCTTTGGCGCTCCAAACCTTCAAAAAGTTTGTGTGTCATCACATCTACTATCAGTACCTTGTTGCTGTGAGGATCAACTGCATTGAGGTTGTTTCCCCTTGGACTTCTCTTCACATGAAAGCCAAGGAATGACATTGAGCATCGGTCTGCATTGAAGAAAATGTATGGATGAGACTCACTTTCCCAATGCTTACGAATTGTCAGACGGGCTAGAAGGTCATCCTCCGGGCTGTTATCAAAGTGCAGCAAGGGGCTTTCATCAGATGTGTTCATAGATGGTGAGGCAAAATCTCGTGCCATCAGAATCATGAACTTCACAATGAAGCCCTTGAAACCAGGCAGATGGTCAGCAAGAAAATCTGGATCACAGAAAATGGAGTTCTCACAGTCTTTCAGCTGCACATTGAGGAACCAAGAGAAGTTCTTCAACTCAGCCCAAGATGGATCTTGCATTCCACAGTTTGACAGGAAGTGGTTTAGACAATCGATAGGATCCCCCTCTTTGGACCCTTCCTGGTACTTAAATTGATCCAGGTTCTGATTCCTGTTGAAGAGCTTTAAGAATTGGTAAGGTCTCTGAATTCCCTCACTGCAAAACTCCTGCTCATCCATGAGTGGGTCTAAGGTCTTCCTCATCAACATCCCTCGATCAGCCAACTGTTTCACCTCTTTTGGAGGTCTACAATGGATGGTAGGCAGAATGTCAAGAAGTCCAACATTCATCTATGTGAGCAAATCAAACAGACACAAATCAATTCACAATTAAATCATGAATCACCTGTCTTCTGCTTTATCTCAGCAGACATTCAACAATATGACATTTCTAAAGTGACATTTCTACCTGCTTTGGTTGGTTATGAGGGGGTGTGTGTGGTCTCATGACCTCAACAGTGATCAAGTGAGCTACATTCCTTCTCCACAGCATTCCCTGGCTGTCACTCAAACAGCTCAGAACTAACAGATGAAACAGGAGCTCCTCCAGGCCAGAATGAACCTAACAATTCACAAATGAAAAAAAAAGATGATTCTCAAGTACAACCTTCAACAGAACCACCTATAAATGCAGTTGTAAACGCTTGAAATATTCTGAAACCAGCTACGACAGACTTACACCAGCAGCGTCGATGTGAAGGAGCACAGGGTCCTCCTCTCTCAAAGGTGCCAGTCTTACTGATAGAGTCTGAATCAAGGATTCTACATCAACCCTTGGCTCAATCAACCTGATCCTAATATGTTTTGCCCTGGGAGATTTCTGCTGGAACTTCTCAAACAAACGGTCAACATAAAGGGATTTCCCTATAGAGAGAAGTAAGATCTATGTTACGGAGGTCATTTCTATGTCTTATTTCAATTAAAAATATTTTATTGTTGTGTAAATCCATTTTAACACTGTGACTTAAAAATGTCTTTGTGATAATTTCTACAAATGGATGAAGGAAAAAAAAGGTGGAATGACATATGCGCAATTATAATGTTTCAGTAAGAAACAAAGCAATAACAAAGTTATCACATGCAAAATTCTTTGTTGCTACTATTGTAATAACATTTTTAATAATGGCATACATGCCAACATATGACATTGGACAAACAAGTTCTTACCAACTGCAGGGCGTACAGATGACACCACCCAGACTGACAGTTGCTCTGGAGAAATCAGTGAGACAGGGTTTTGTGGGAATCGAACAGTGAAGTGGTGGTGAAGATATTTCCTGGCACGCTCTGCTATTACACCCACTCCTGCCTGCACTTTGTGGTTGCTGAACAAAGAGGGCACATATCTGTGCTGGTGGCCAACGGGACTGACCATCATCAAACGATAATGGGGGCTGGCACTTCTCTCAAGGCACTCAAAGAGCTCCCCCAGGGCCACGCTTACATCATAGCCCAACAGTCCTGGATTCACCAGGGAATAGATCCTTTGCCAGCTCGCTTTGGAGCCTTGGCCCAGAGCTCGACGAAGAAAGATCTCCACCTCCTCCTCTGTGGTCTCCTCTCTGCAGAGTAGCACCTCATCTGTGGATGGCAGAGGCTGCTCTGGGCTCTCCATGTAAAAAGACAGGACAGTTGTCAAAACCTCTGCAGTGGGACAAAGAATTAGATTGGGCTTTCCCTCCTGGAGAGCAGGTGGCAGCTTCCTCATCACATGCTGTTGGTTCATGTCAGAAAGATGTGAGAGGAAGTGGGCCAGAGTTGAGATGTCCAAGTACTGGTTGAGGTACTGTGGCATGTCATCTTTGAATTGCCTCCAGAGGTCCTCCAGACTATCCTCGGAATCCTTCCCGATGACATCAACATCCCCATGATCATATTCCACAACACTATCATCCTCATCATCTGAGGACTGAATTAAATTCTCAGCCTCTTCCATGTCCCCTTCATGCTGTCTTGGCCAAGCTAATATTAAGTCCATAGAGGGTTCATATTCTTGATCATCATAATCAAACTCGTCACATTCCAAGGCATCATGCTGAGACTGTGGCTTCAAATTCATACCTGTTGCATAAGCATAAGCAACTCTGATATCAGCCAGGGTGCACTGGGGCTTTATGGGAAAAAGTAAATGCCATAATTGTTGGGGAACTGAGGCCTGCTGTTGACACACATTATGTATCCAGTGGCATAGGTACACCATCTGCTCTGAGGTGTAGTGGTTCAGCATGTCGAAGTGTGAGCGCTTCTCACTGATAAAGGAACACCATTCCTTATGGCAGGTTTCCATGGAATGACCCAGCTTTTGTAGCTGCTCCGTCACATCCCCACAGTACACCATATCTTTACCCTTCAGGGATAAGAATGTCACTTGGATGCATGGCTGCTGCTCTGGGCAGCACTGGACCTGAGCGTGCCATTCCCTGAAAAGCATGTTGCCTGATGTTTGCATTTGAAGAAGGACAGCGCCCAGTCTCTGAACTCCTTCAAAAACCTATAGTATATGGACAGAGGGGGGGATTCATACAATTAATCTCAACACATAATTTAGATTGTACACATTGGGCTTAATATTCAAATTTAAAATTTAAAATTCCACTGACCTGTGTGAATCGATTGACTTGTTCTCTGCCATGCTCTCCTTTGGACGACATGAGCATGAGTTTGTTCTGCAGCTCCAGCAGGTCCTCAAGTCTGTAGCTCTTCTCTTCTCTGCCCTTTTTCACTTTGACCAGCAGGAGGTTTTGTAGGCATCTCTGCAAACAAATGGAAAACAAAAACCAAATCAGCCATGAATAGCATAAATGATTGATAAGAATTGTTGAGCTATATTTGGTTTACTGATGACTGATGACAACTTACCTTCTCTGTGTTTTCTTCAGACCATCCTATGTGATAAACCCCCTGGGCATTAATGGAAGAAGCCAGGGAGAGAGAGGACTGCTCCACAGAACCATGGGCCTCCTTCAGTCCTTTCAGCCAGCTCAGCAAACGAGTAGATTCTCTCTGGATAGCAAAACCAGTAGCATCATTTTCACTTTGCCAAAGCAACAGTGGTTTATGTACTGCATATACAGTATAGTATAAGGGAGAATTATGTACCAATTTGTCTGGTAGTTTGTCATCTCTACATTGGGTATCCCACACCTGCTTAGCACAGTTCATGAACTCATCAAAGCCAGCTCTCGGGGGGAGAGAGTAGAGCAGGGGGCTGTAGCCCATCACTGCATCATCGAAGCAGGCCACTTGGTCTATCTCTGTGTCATTCTCTCCAGCAGATATGGAGGCCAGGTCAACAAAGACCTTCACGTCTCTCATATCTGTTGAGGGAACGTGAAAGTTACTGACAGAGCAGGCAGGCATCTTCTATAAGATTAAAAGACAATATACTGCCCTACAATTACAGATTAAAAAAAAAAAAAAAATCATCAGCATTCAATGTACGCAAATATGTTTCTGCATGAATAGATATACATCATGTAAGTGCCTTACCTTTGAGGTTCTCTTTGACCCAACTGACTAGAGTATGGCTTGCTAGAAACTCTTCCAGACAGGCAGTGTTCTGCGTGGTGACTGTGGATAGTTGTTGCTTGGCACGTAGCAGGTCATCAGTGATGGACCCCAAGACCCTCTGCTTAAATGTGTCTTCTTCCTGTAACATTTATTTCAAGAATATAATATGCATTGACATTAACAGTACATTTCCTGGAGAAAATGTGTGGGCTAGCTGAAAGTATCTGGAAGTGTTTCCTTCAGCCTGAAAGGTTAAACATTTAACAATTAGGCAGTTATGCAGTCAATATACAGTCACTGAAGTTAATCTTTTTTTAAGTGTTTGCAATTTGACCACCAAATATTACTGTTCCCTCTCTGCCATTCATTTCTATTTCATTTCTAAAAATTAACAATACAAGCATGTGCAACTCTCCTAAAGTACCTGAACATATTAGAGTTGGAGTGAAAAATAATAGTAATAAAAATAATTTTAAAAAATCAAGGGTATAACAAAAGTGTATTTTCTTTTTAGCTAGTCCACTAACAAATATACTAAATTCTATAATAAATACTGTAATTGGAATTATGTATGATCATAACACTATTACCAGTTGGGTGAGACTGTGGATTTCACTGAAGTTCCCAGAAAGTTCAATTTTTGCAGCAATTTTCAGCATTGCACTGGCTGCAGCTGCTGCCTCATGGAGCTGTCGATACTCCTGGATTTGACGAAGTCTCAGCTCCACCCAGTTGTTCTCAAGGCTAAACCCTTCCCACCTACAAAAAAAGTCAGACATCAGACTCAGCTCCTTCTTCATTAGTTTCCCGTCTCCCTGGTCCCCTGTGTCCACCAAAGCCTGGTCAAGCTCCTTGAAAGTGATGTCTTCATTAGCAATTCTGAGGCCAAGGTGATAGAAATCTGTCAGTAGCGGTTTCCAGATTGTGTCATAGATCTGTGTTAGGGTTACTGGAACAGGCTCTGTGCACGGTTGCCCTCTTGAGGCCACAGTTGCAGCCCGCTTGACCCAAGAGGTGAGAATCAGGTTGCTCTGATACAGGGTGTGCATTCCACTGGCCATTTCGAGGACATTCTGACTGGTGCTATACCAGAGGACCTGGCAAGAACCTGTCTCCCTTAACTTCCTCTGGCCATCAAAGGGTTGGACCAGCACCAGTTTGTTGAGGTTTACAGACTGGAGATCTTCTCTGTGTTGATCCTCAAGAGTGGACATCTCAGCAACTGGTTAAAAAGTTACAATAAAACAGTAATAGTTAAATCTGTTAATGAAAAACTGAGCAAAGCCTTTGCAAAGCTTCTTTACATTAACATAATTTCAGTCATTAATGAGGGGACGAATGATTGCTGTAGTTATTCTCACCTGTGATGCTTTCTGTAACCTTCGCTAACATCTTTATCAGTGTATCCATATGCTGTCTCTGCTGATTGAAAGATTTCAGAGCTGTCTCTCTCTGAGCCATAAGACCCTCTGCATCGGCAGGGATGGTCTCCAACTTGGTATTTTTCCTGTCTGCGGAAGACATTACACAACTAACATTAACCAATACAGTGTTTTCCATTTAGTGGGGAATTTAAGTGTAATAATCATGGAGGCCATAGTCATATACATGCATGTGAATATACAAATAGAAGTGAAGATTCATACACTGGTGGTAAAGTCTCTTAAACTGCTCTTTATAGTGCAGGGTGGTCTGTAGGTGTCCCAGTGGTACATGTCCTTGAAATAGTGCTTCCACCAGGGATGCCAGTGTGCTCTGACATCCTTGGATAACCTGCTGTGCAGCATCATCCACCTGTATGGCCTTCCAATCTGCTGCACCAGAAGAATGTATAAAAGATATTGTGAACATCGAGAAAAAAAAACACATTTATAAAACTGCATAAATATCTTCAAAAAATTTGATAAAATACCATTAGAAAGAAGGTGGTTGATGGCAGACTGTGGATGAAGCAGCTGGACCACAGAGTTTTCTCCAAACCGTGCTGCTGACTCAACCACAATGGCGGACAGGATTGGGTCAGGGAGATCGCTCACTTTCGAGGTCAGACTCCGCATCAGGTCCCCTTCTTTTCCTGCCTGAAAACACAGATGTGCTCAGTACAATCAATTTCAATCAATTGGTTTGAAAAGTAATCGACTTGGAAAATCTGGGCAGGGGAAGATCATGAAAAGAGCTCTCCCCTTCATGAACAAGTGGCCTTTCAAGGTAGACAACTCATCAAGATGAGTGACAAATGTTGGGGTGGGAACTTGACCAACTGAGGAAGAGGAGGGTGGGACTAAAAACATGCTTTCTGTCTCAAGGCAAAAAGTTGCATATTGTAGCTTTAGAAAATAACTCATGTACCTGGCAGATGCTCTTGATAGCAGACTGACACAGCTCATGGAAACACATCTGTACGATGTCATGGCTTCTCCTAATAGCTCCCATGGATGAGTCAAGGCAGCACACCATTACTTTATCCACATCACTTGCCTGTAGAGAAAAACAAACAACTCAGCTGTAACAGCATACTAAATGTGTGTGTGTGTGTGTGTGTGCGTCTGTGTGCTGTCCATTAAGGCAGCAGGATGACCTAGGGGTTAGAGATCATCCTTAGGAATTGGAAAGCATCCGCCCTGCTGTATCCTTGAGCAACACACTGAATCCCTACCAGCTCCAGGACTGCTGTTCTGTTTCTGAGCCTGACCTCTGACCTCCCTATGGAGGGGAAAAGGGAAAAGATAATTTCCCCACAGGAATCAATAAAGTATCACATACCTTGGAAATCCTCTTCCTCAGGTCTTTCTCCAGGCTAGACCTCCACTGGGGCAAAACTTCCTCAACAGAGCACTCCACCTTCAGCAGCGCATCCCACATCTAACAATTCAGCAACTTAATTAGTATTATTTATGAGGCCTGACATATGAAACCTGGTATAACTCTCCATGATCACACAAACTATGCGGTGAATACTAACAGAGAAAGGCATTGAAAACAACCAAAATCAACCAAATGAAGACTACTGGCTGAGATAAAACGAATGTGATATAAAGCTGGTAATGTATATGATGCTGTGGACCTCAATTTCTTTTGGGTAGCTGAGTGATTTGGACTGCGACAAAAGGGGATTTTGCAGTAGTCCATCTCTCCACTCGCTGATCTGCTGCTGCACATTACACAGCTCGTCAAAGAACCGCTCCTTAAAGGTCTTCATCTCATCATCTTGGGACTAAGAAGCACAAAAAGAATACAGTGAATTACAGTTACAGTGTCACAATGAAGCAAACAAAACATCAAAACATGAGATTAATACCTCTCTTCTAAGTGCAGAATCCAACATCTCTGCCAACTTCAGCACTAGTTGGTAGGACAGCACTGCAGCCTGGTAGCACTGGACAAGTCGCACCATTCTGCATGTGCTCTTCACCACATTGATGCCACTCAAGAACACTGACTTGATATTTCCAGATTCGATCATTCTATAGATATAATGCAAAAATTAGAGGGAGAACAATGCCTTAGCACAAAAATCAGTTGTATTTGAAGAATATCTCAGATGTCATTACCTTTCTTTTTCTTTTTCTACTCTCATCAGTATATGGGTCAAGATGTTTCCAGTATGCTGCATGTTGAAAGGATGAGAATTATCACAGATGATAATTTTAAAGATAAACTATGTTCTTTTAAAAGTTCAGTATTTGACATTTGTACATTGTTCACCTCCGCATTCAGCTGTTCTCTGTTGTTATCTCCATATTTTCGAAGCCTGTATAACAGACTTTGGATCAAGTGTTCTGGATGTATTTCAGTCAGGTCTGAGAATTCAGGAATGTCCTCAAATGCGACCAGGGATAGCCAGCTCACCAAAACCAGAGGCATCTCTTCAGCCACAGATGAGTGCTTCTGGATCAAACTCAGCATTATCCTGTGAAAAAAAAAATGTTAATACAATTCCAACAGGATCACCATTTCAGGAAAGGTTTCTTTGAGAGGGACTCACCTTCTTTTGTCAGAGTACGATCGTATATTCTCTCTAAAGTTGCTGAATTTGACCTTGTCCAGTCCAGACCAGTTCTCTTCTTCAACAGTTGGACCCACTGTGGCTGCATCTGCCCCTGGCTGTCTGAGTTTGTGGAGTAGCGGAATGAGCAGGATGAGCTCCGATACCGCTTGCTGTGCACAGTAGTTTATCAACCCCAACACAGTGCTGAGGGGCAGAAACAGAGAGTAGTTGGAACATACTTTATCTTGTATATCAATACCTCAGATCAATACTAATACTCCTACTATTACGCCTACTACTACTACTATTACTATTACTACTACTGATACTACAACTAGTATTACTACTATTACTACTGCTACTGCTTCTACTACTAATAATACTAATACTAATACAAACAAATAACCAAATAACTAAAAGAATAAGCTAAAATACTTTCCCCCAACTTAAAGCTTGTGTAAAACTCACTACTGTGCAGTTGGGAAGGCACTGAGCAACCCCTGCAGGTTTTGGTTGTCCATTGCAGTGTCTGAGGTCACCAGATAACAAAGCTCAGCCCAGCCTTTCACTCCAAGGTTGATGTCGCATTTTCTGGTAACCGTGAAAACAGACAAGCCCAGCACAAGAGGGTTGGTTCTCCTCCAGCTTTCTGCAGATGTTCCCTCTGACTCTCCTTTTAAGATGTGGATCAACTTCTCTGAAATCAGCTCTGATGCCTGGTAATTGAAATAGAGAATTTAGATATTGGTGGAATATTGAGTGCAATGTATAATTAATGCATTTCTAAGCAAGATGTAATCATTCTTCGATTGTTGTTGCACCAACCTTGACCATGGGGGGTTGTGAACTGTCTGGGAAAACCACTCTTTGGTGAGCAGAAGTGAAACAGCTCTTAAAATGGACCAAGTTCTTATAGAAGATCTGACTGCTCTCTTTGTTGGATGGGGACCATTTCTGGAAGATTCTGTTCAGCAGAACATCAGCCGAGAATTGCCAGGCATCTGAAATCTCCATACCCTTCGATGTTTTCAAACCAACCATAGTAAGGCCAGTTTTAACCCAACTTGGCATCATGGCCCCAGCCTCCAGACGGCTAATGAAGCCTTCATAAAGGTGCAGCTCTGGATAAAACACAAGCATGGTGGATGATCAGTTCATATAAAAAGACTCATACCTGCTGTGCTGTTTTGACAAGCTGAAGCTAAATGGTTTGCTTATCTTACCTTTAACTTGTGAGTCCAATGGAATAGGAATATGTCTTGTGGCAAACTCTGCAATCTCTTTCTGCCGTTGCTGTACACCATACTGATAGGTCAACCACTGTCCTCTAGTTAGGTCGCTTTCCGCAATGGAAAGACTTGCTTCTATCAAGTAGCCTTGCTGCTGATGTAGGCCACTGAAGACAAAATGTTGTAAAATAATGTGTTACTATGACAGATTAATTATTAGATGATTATTGTAGCTGAAAACTATATTACAGCTAAATACATAAATCATTAATACTCACACAAAATCTGTCATTTCAAGGGGTAAATATCCATTTTCATGATATAGCAACAACTTGTCGTGCTCTCTGTTGAATCTAAACTTTTTGTCTAACACAGCATAGATGTGAATGGTGAACATGGGAACACCGGGTGGATGTCTCACTGGGCTTCGATCACTATGGAAAGAGAAAAATACACATTATGTTGGTTTTGGTTACTGTAATGACACACATATTTATAGAGCCAGCTTTAGCCATAGCATTTGGGATAGCTGGACTCACCGTTTCCCCCTGCTTTGGGATGATTTCATGCCTTCATCTGCTGGTTTAGAGGCTGGCGTATTTGACCGTTTCTCACTCTCCGCCTCTCCAGCCACTGCTTTGGCATAAGACTTGGGCTTGGCACCTTTCTGTACTTGGGAGTCTGTGGGATCATCTGAGACTCCTCCAGAGGGATGCACCTCTTTACTCTTTTGCTCGTCTTTGCGGTTTGCATTCTGCTCCATGGGAGAATCTGATGATGCAACATTACTTTCTGTTTTTTCACGTGTGGGTTGAGAAGAATCAGATTGGTCATTTTGCTTTAACTGAGTCTTAGCAGTGTCTTGCAGCTGGGTATCGAGTGTGTGGTCGTTTTGCTTTAGCTGCGTCTCGGCAGTGTTGTTGTCTTGCATTGGCTGGGCATTGGCAATGTGGTCATCTTGCATTGGCTGGGCATTGGCAATGTGGTCATCTTGCATTGGCTGGGCATTGGCAATGTGGTCATCTTGCATTGGCTGGGCATTGGCAATGTGTTCTCCTTGGCAAGGCTGTGTCTCTTCAGTGCGCTCTTCTTGTTTTGGCCCCGCAAAGTCTGCAGCCTCTGTCTGTGTTTCCTGATTGGTCTGAACAACTACTGGAGTCTGTGTTACTCTGTTCCTGCCTTTACACTTCCTTGTTTGAGTCTGAGCTTGCACCATCTTAGTATCTTTGTGGTGTTTTGCTCCACTGTTTTTTACATTATGCACAGATCCATCTTTTTGGGGCTGAGACTGACTGGTTTCAGCTTGGTGATCCTCCTGTTGTGTTTCCAGTGTCATGCTTTCCTGAATTTGGCTGGTTATACTCTCTATAACTTCCATCTTGTCCTTGTCTGTGTTCTGACTTTTGACATCTCCCTCTCCTTGGACGTTGGAAACATTCTTTTTTCTTCTTTTATTTCTCCTTGTCCTCTTTTTTATATCTTGAACTTTCTTGCTGGGATCGCATTGTGCTTGTGCCTGAAATAGACATGCAATGTTACAACAAAAATGCAGAAAAAAGGTTGTAGGTCTTAAATGTTCATATATTATTTTGTATATGTAAGATTGAGAAGCATAAGAAGAAGTTCCTCTGAAATCCTGAAAATTGATATGCATTCTTCGCCAGGACATGCTGTTATTTCTACCTTTTGCCTCGTCCTGGGTCTTTTGGCTGCAACATCCTCCTTATTCGTGCCATCTGTCTGGGATCCATGGGCAGCGTGGAGATCCTCCGCTCCCCCCTCCATCTGCAGGGACTCTTTTCTGAGGGGAATCCCTGATCCCCTCTCCTCCTGTTGTCTGTCTCTGAATATAAAGTTCCATGCAATTACACATTGCATGCACCCCTAACTCTCAACTTCAACTCTAATGTTCAACTTCAGTTACAAAGTAGAGCAAATGCAATCCAAGAGACAGTTTGGATTACTGTGGGCCTAAGTAAGGGAGTGGCATAATGAGAAATGCTGCCACAACTTGTTTAGGGGAGGAAAACAAATCTGATTTCTATTTCCTAGATGGGGTTATTCATCTTCTGGAAGGATCCTATACTTAAAAACATAATGTAGGTCAGAACAATTATACCAAAGACAATCCTATACTAATACTAGAACAAAACACCATGTCCTACCAACCAAGTACAGACACATTATAAGTTAATTTAGAAATGTTTTAGTGATACCATAGGAAATTTAAAAAAAAAGACCATAAAGTATGACAGGTCCCCCAAAAACTCACGATAAGTACCTACGGGATTATTGTAGTGATTTTTAGTCAGACTTAAATGGAAAACTCTGTCAGCATTTATTCATAAAGCAGCTTAGAAGTTAGCCGAATGCTATACTATTAGCACTGTTCAGTCGTTAATTAGGCTATACGTTTCAATTGTAATAAACTGTAGGCTAATTAAACTTAGTAGCGTACTAGAAGTAAAGCACGATATTAACGACTAAAAACAGTAATAATGACAAGATTATTTCGGTTGTGTACCTTCTCAATAACTTCTTTTCTCAGTCCACGCAGCAACGAGTCTGTCACAAGCGATAACTTTATTGAAATAGTGGAAAACATCAGTTTATATCGTCACCTGTTGTCTCCTCCCAGTGGTGAATTTAAGGGAATGTCGTACACTTTAAGTAATGCTACTCTAAGAGCTGGCGTTTCTTTTGACATAAAAAAAACATTTATATAAGCTCTCTATGTTAACTATGTTAAGTAGTAATAAATAAAAAAAACACCTTACACACAATTCAGGTCAACTTGCCCACTGTATCTGGACATGTAAGAAGTCTTCCAGTCATTATTTAGTACGTAATTGTACGACTGTCCCTAACATAAACGAAGACGACCTTTCAGTTTCATTTCTGCCTGCGTCTTATCGAAGAAGAAACTTAATGCTGCCTTCAAGTGCTCATAGTAAGCTCCCACTTTCGATTTCAGTAGTAACAAATATGATTTGTGGCGAAATAATAAACAAAATGGACCTTGTAACAAAAGTAGTTTTTGGCTGTTGTTTTGCTCTAGAAGTCAGGTGAAGCAGTGATAGGGCTACTTTGTGCTGCAGCGTCAAAATGAAGAGGAGAACATGCATATCAGCCATGTAATTGATGTTTTAATTTATTGAACAAAAAAATAACATAATGCCTATTAATAAAATTCAACACCTTTGCCAGTATATGTGTTGATATCCCTTCCATACTCTCCGCCCCCTCACATAGGCTATTATAGTTGCTGAGTCACATCTTAATTTTTCACATATAGCAATCTAATCACCTCTTTGGTGTTGTTCATGTGCGCTCTATTTACATTTCCGATAGTTATGAAGGTTGCATAACTATCGTATGCTTCTGACAACACCAGAACCCCAGAGAAGCCATTTATTCTTTTGCTAAACTCTAAACATAGAATATAATGATAAATAATGAAGGAACAAAAAACAAAACGTTAGAAACAGAGGACTAAGACGACACGACATTGTTTGATTTATTTATTTAAGTACGTTTCTTACCATCCTTCCCAAATTAAGTCAGTCAGACTCCATACTTTCCTGTGAATTAAATTTAATTAAATTAAAAATCTAGGTGTAGCTTTTTAATGCTGTGGAGCCATCTTGTGGTCAACAAATGCTATTGCCTGTGGTGTATTTTTTTTCATATGAAATAAGTACCCTACTTTCAACAGAGATATCTGACATTAGATAGAAACAGTATGACATATAGATAATAAAACATATTTACAGCCTTTACATGGAGCCAGGTTATGAAAAGATAAATAAATAAATGAAAGAGTACAAGGTTGTCAAGCAGTTTGATATGTTGCAGCCCTTGTGGGAAAATTGTGTTTTTCTCCTCATTGAATGTAACATAATAGGCTATAGCCTACTTTCTACCCCCTTCTTGAGTGCCAAAGAAACACAGAGTAACGGAATGATTAGGATTGTGTTGCAGCTAAAAGGTTCATCATCTCCGGTTCACACCTCTCAGTCCTGGGAACCAGCAGGCTTCTTGATTCTCCGAACCACGATCCTGCTTCTCCTGCCCGGTGGCCGGCTCCTCTCCTCTGTGGCCGCGGCCTCCGGCTCGCCTGGCAGCAGCCCCGGGGGTCGCGGCTCCGCCCTGGGCGGCGCGGGGCTCCTTCCCGCGCGCACGTCGTCCACGAAGGCCTCCACCCCGTCGAACTTGGAGGTCAGCTCGCCCAGGCGCTCCTTCAGGGCGTTGAACTCCTTGTAGAGATCTCCCAGGGCGTCCGACAGCGGCTGGATCCTGGGGTAGGGGAGAGTAAAAGGAGGAAGGAAAAAAAAAAAGAACATCTTAGTTTTAGTGTTATTACTGGAACACTAAAGCACAAAAGCAATTTACATCAAGGGGAAAACTGAGGATTCTTCACATATCCTCAGATTTATTTTTTTTTTGATATGGCAAAATCAAAATGAAGATCCTGATACAAAAATGAACAAAGGACCTGCACACACCTTCCATAGTCAGGCAGCACAGTGCTGTGGTCGTGGAGGAGCAGATCTTTCACCTGGGTCATGATGGCATATTTCCAGTTGTCTAAAACCACAGTGAGGTTGGCACATCCTCTGGTGTTGACTTTCTCTGCTACATACGCAGCAGCAAGCAGAGAGAACCAAAGTGACAAAGAAACACAGAGTGATGACGTTACCAATGGAGCTGCTGTTCCTCTTATAAGCCAGTCTTCCTTTATAAAAAATGACAGATAATAAAACTATGGCCATGTTCTTTCCATTATTCCTCATATTGTAAAATCATGGTTTAAATCAGTGATTCTCAACTTTTTTCTTATTAAGGACCCCTAATTTAGTCCACATTAGGGCAACGGACCCCCATTTTATGAGATTTTGTCTCTCAGATCCCAAATCTGAGAATATTTTTTATTGTTAGATATGATTTTGTCCAGAATTCCATGACTGTCTGTATAGAGAGCTAACAGTGGAACTATGATCAAATGTAAATGAAATAATGGTGAAGTTTAACAATTCATCAATTTGCTGAGGACGCCCTGGAACCCCCTCGAGGACCCCTGGTGGTCCCCGCACCCCACGTTGAGAACCACTGGTTTAAATGGCAAAAGGACACTACAGGATCCTACTCTTTTCATTGCTCGTCTTGAGAAGTGAATAACAGGAGACACCAGTTACCTTCATTCCTATAGTCCCATTCTGGGTTCTGGGTTCCCCTCCGTTTCTGAGCAGCACCCAGAGCCAGCAGCAAGACCATCAGAGCTAGAACAGCCTTCATCCCTTAAATCTGCATATTACAACAAATGCACAAAGATGCTTGAGTATCACAGGAAACTGAATTCACAATGTGCAGCAAACTGCTTTGACAAAAGGCAAAATCCAAGAGTTATATTGCCACCTAAAAATTCATCATCTTCATTACTGTATAGATGTGGACAAAGTGTAGAATACATACATACCTGCATTGGCTCAAGATGTTATCCTTTATATCACTGTCCAAAGAAGTGAGACAATGTAGTTTGGACAAAACTGAGACTTGCTTTTTGTACAGCTCATTATCTAAGAAGAGGGTGTGTCCTTGGTCTCCACTCCCATTCGAGGCGCACACAAACTGCACAGCATACATCATGATTTCACTTGGATAATAGTCAAGTGCAAGCCTGGTGAAACTTTTCTCTTCCCTTCCAAGACTGATCTGCACTGCATTCCATCAAGACGTCTGTCTTAACTCTCTGTTTTGAGCCCATCAATATAACATGAAAGAGGTTTTTTTGGGTTTTTTTTTTTACAATTCTTGTCAACACTCAAGCTGATGGGCTACTTCTTTTAAACACCAAAAACTGCAGATGAACTGTAAGCTGCCACAATGTGATGGTTGAGTCTCCTCTGGGTCCTTCTGCAGAGGTGTTTGATGTTTTACAGTCACCTCCAACTTCAGCATTCCTGGCCTTCATCTGCTGTCCATCTGCGGTCCTGGGGAGGCAGGCCGGTGTCTCTAGCGATAGGGCTCACTTTACATTTGACACCTCTGTAACAGGCTCTGATCCCTTGTAAAGATATATGTCAAGATTTTCCCTCAGGGAAAAAAGGTGGGATTCCTTACAGTATGATGAATTAAAAACTCTGCAGTGTATTGGCCATTTTACAAGATGCAAAGGTGCACACAGCAAGCTATTTGAACATAGGGTCTTGTGATGGTTAATGGTGTGATTTATTGAAACAGTTGTCTATGGCCTTTTAACAAGTCTGGTCAAAATAGTATTTCAATCCAAATGCCTGGTAAAGAACTTGAAAAAAAAATGGAAACCCCACTCTTCAAATACCCCATCTACTGTAAATCACTTGATAGATTTGGTGGTCAAAGTGCACACAGTGATGAAAACCAGGTTGAACTCCATTCAAAAGAGACCAAGGGAACTTTATGTCCATGACTAGCAAATTGGCAGCACATTGTCAATGTTGAGGAATTCTGAACGATCTATCCATCAACCAACAAATCAGACAGTATGATTATCCATAATAGGAATTCTTAGTTGTTTTTTTTTATTATTTATTTTGTTTCAAATCCAGGTCAACAGCATACAACTTTTCAGGGTCCCTAGTTAGCTCAGTGGACAGTGAGGACGTAACTCCAAGAGCATGCTTGCTCAGCAAACCTTCCCCGGATTAATACAAAAAAAAAAAAAAAAAAGATTCACTGCCATCCTTTAGTATGACATCAGATAATCGCTCTCAAGAATTCACACAGGGGCAAAAATGATATAAATGGGCAAAACAAACATTTTTTCAACCATTTCCAAATTAATCTACAACTAAAAATATATACTCACTTCATCAATGGAATTACTGCCAAGCTCTTACAAAAAAAAGCACACATCTCATAAATAGCATAATTTGCAGCCCATGATGACTCATCCTCTTAACTGAAAAGGCCAGTTTCCCCAATAGCAACTTCTAACACTTTTAGTGACATGTTCAATCCTCTTGCCATTCGGAGCATCCTTTGGGCAAGCCAACTGTGGAAATAGTTTACTAAAGTTGGTAAAAGTTGAGGTATTCAATGCACAAAGTTAAAGCAAAACTATAGGGGAAAAAAAGCCAGTTAAACATGAAAAGTAGTGATGGAAAGAAGAACCATGTGAACTGAAATCAGTCATCTACAGTCAGTGGCAAAAGTATTGGAACAGTGGATTAAAAGTGATTCTTTCTGTCAAAAACTACAGAAGTTAATATTGTTCAAAAGCTGTAAATAAGGGGAAAGTGCAGGTTGTCAGCTATTGATTTTGCTTTTCTAGTAAACCATGTTTGAAAAATATCTGGGCAGTACTCCAATTTCAGATGAGCATGAGAAAAAATGTAAATACATTGAAGTCATGCAAGGTCATTTTGGTCACATACCTCATACACAATAACTGTATTATGTTTATTACTCATCAATATTACATTGACTGTTGACATCATCTTTGAGATGCTCTGCTTAGCCCTTAATGCAGCCTCTTAAACCTCTGCCCAGACTAGACCCAGACTATGGGTTATTGTACCAACCAAAAACCTTGGTTCCGGCACCACACTGCCTGTAAAGGGTTCCCACATAACTGCATACGGAAATTAGCAGTGTGGTTACTCCTTGTACTGTATGCTAGAGACTTTATGAACATTTAGGCAGAGTAACTCAAAGTAAGTATTCTGTTTTTGTATGTTAGCGGTGTGCAACCAAAATTGAACTTTCATTACTTAAATTATGAGAAAAATATTGGTCCCAATATTATTCTTACATGATAAAAATGACAGATTTTAACATGCAAAAGAAAAAAAATACCAGTTTTAACCCACTATCCTAATATGCCTGCTGCTGACTGTATATTAAGTGACCTATACACCCTCTAGTGCTATTGAAGAGAATAAGTGCTTTTCACATATTTTCAGGTTCTGCCCCCTTCTACACCAACTGTAGCATGATGGAAGGAAACCAAGTGGAGAAAAAAGCATTCTGTGTGGTGGACATCACTCATGATGTAAAACTACTCCTGCTGGAATAAGCTCCGGTTTCTTACTTTAGGGAATAGTTATCTGCAAAACCGAACAGAGGCAACGCTCACCTCAACCTGCCCTTATTTAAGCTCACCATGCCTCCTACTTTTTTTACTCCATCTTCCTCCCACTTCCAGATGTGCAGCACATTGGACTGATGAGACAAGTGTAATGTTAGGCATCTTTCTCTCCCCACAGTGACCTGCGACCTCTAGCACTTTGAGCGCCGAAGTCTTTGAAGGCTGAGTGATGGAAACCCATAGGGGCCCATCAGACGAGGACCATTTGTTATGGTCGGGCCCCTCTGGACTGGCGCCAGCAAGAAAGTAAGAACCACAGGTAGGGAGTGATCGAGAGAAAGTGGGGAGCACCATTTGTTTCTAGAAGCACCTCACGGCTAATACAGTGCGAGTCAGTAAGGGCATGATGATGAATGGTGCCTTGGGGCATCTTACCAGCAAAAAAAAACACAGCTGATAAAAATAGGCTACATATTATGCCTCTTCAAGTTCAAAACACCAAACCCAAAAGCTACAATTCCATCAAACCAGGGTAATCTCTCTTGAAATCACCTCCAGTGGGTGGGACATCAGTCCAAAAAGGTAATAATCACTGAGGAAACGCCTGAGCCACTGACAGCACATCAGTTCTGCAACCAGGGGGGAAAGCTAAGGGTGGATCTGGGCAAGTTGCTTTTTGCCACTGCCTTTTCAAATCTGGGATTTGACTGATTTTTAATCATTTTCAAAGTGATTTACAAATGAAAATATACACTCTCTCCTTCAGTGGAATTACACCCAAGCTCTTAGCCTTTTCAAGTCTGGGGTTGGACCAATGATTGTACTGTAAGGGACTGTGAAAGGGACCAAGACCTATAAAAACCTGACTGAGCAAAGTCCAAACTGAAGATTCAAAATTCCAAGGTATCGCTACAATCAGATAAAAAAAAAAAAGCTTAATTAAATAACAGTATCATTCCTCAAATGTATTATTTACACAACAGATTTCCAGAATATATTGTGAGAGAGGGGCACTGATGTGAGAGAGAACATCCAAACACTAGAGTCTTTGCTGTTGTCCTGAGTCACAGCAATATTTATTTGAGCCAAGAGGGGATTATTTGGGGGCCATGGGTTGAAGGAAGGAGCCTTAGCCAAAGTGCTTTACCTAAACGTACCCCGCCACTCGCGAGAGCCACTGTGAGATGGGATACAAAAACACAGTCATCAGTTTTACTTTATTTACTCATTGAATTTGGTGTAAACGAGTGCATCCCTTTGCGCTTCTTTTTCTACCCCACAGCAGTCTGTGAGATGGGAAGGACAGAGGCTAAGAGGTGGGGCGGAAAAAAAGGGCATCCAAATCTCGCAGCTGGTCCCGGCGCGGTGATGTCATTGGCGAGTTAAGAGAGGGGCTGGGCAGGGCTGGAGAAGATTAGGGGAACTGGGGAGAGGGGCTGGGAGCGGGATGGAAAAGGACGGGGACGGGGACTTTAACTGCGGGGCAGACTGCACATTTCACAGTGCTCCGTGCCAGGCTGGTTCATGAAGGTGCAGTGGAGGCAGGACCACATGGCCGAGGATGAGGCAGGGACAGAGGGGCCGCCGCCCATGGCCCCGTACTCCAGAGAGCTTGATGGCTGCCCACCCACCGTACCTGAAAGGACAGGGGGAGGAGACGGGATGACAGAATACATGCATTAGAACACAATATAAATCAAGTTTAAACTTTGAATCAGAGCTGTGTGTGGGACTGTGCCCTCCTTGATAAGCAGTGACTTACTGCACAGCTGCTCGATGGTGGCCCACTGCTCAGACTTCTTCCAAGTCTGTGCCAGATCCTCATTGGAGGTCTTCACTGCATCTAGTAGGAGTCCAATGCTGTCCTGCAAGAAGCAACACAGATACTCCGATCAATCCAGAGGACATACGTCAACAAAAAACCCACAACATCAGTTAGCCATTTTGTAAGTCTGTTTCCACATTGTTGTGATGTTCAGGGGTTGTTGAGGATGTTATTGGAGACATGCAAATCTACTCGAGCAATCAATGTTTGATCTACAACTTTATGGGCCTATTAAGTAACTTACATCATCTAAGTGCTATGCTGTTTTTGGCTATAAAAGGGAAACAAAGTCAAACACAAAGAAACATTACTAAATTAGTTTTTGCCAATGACAGACGTTTTTGATAGTTATGGCGGGCCAAAGGCCAATTTGAAATGTAACCAGCATGAACAAAGGGACTGAGTGAAAACATCCCGACACTAGTAACCACTTCCAGATTGGAGAAAAATGTGGCCATAATCGAACCATTTTGCTGCATGACAAACACACAACCAAAAAAGATGTGTGCTTGCCTTGCCTGCATATGTGGCTTTGAGGTAATGTATTGACTTACTCTCAGCGGCATGACTTCATTGGTGACCAGGAAGAGGAGCAGATGGAAGTCTGACACGATATTCAGGAATACGGCGGAGGTGCACTGGGACAGGTATGTGGCTAAACTGTGGAAATCCTATGGACACATAACAAAAAAATGGGGACATGGTCAAGATGTATATCTTCCTCTGACCCCCGAGGAGGGTTTGGACTCCCAAAGTGACCCTAATTTTCTCTGGTACTAAGCTGTGACTGATCATGACAGGTTGAAATGTAGCAGAGATATGGCTCCAGTGGACAGAGGGAAGTCAGAGAAGAGAAACGGTGTAACAAGAGCCTTGTGCGCCAGAAGTATGTGGGTCATTCCTTTGGCTGCTACAGCTAAGAAGCTGTAACAAATAAACATTATTACCACATACATGCTTAACAATTAAACAGTTAAACTTTTAGTTTTAGTTGCAACAATCAACCACAATATTCCAACAAGAAAAATTTACGTTTTCACATTGCCCCCCTTTTTTTTTTTTGCTTATCAATATGCCTATTAATTGAGACTGGTCAAATCAGAGGTGAGAAGGTTTGGATAAACAGGAGTCTATCTGTGTAACTTAGTTACTTGTGTCTCTCCCAGGACATCACGATTCTCTATGGGGAAACGTTGTGTGGAGGAGAAGGTGTACTGGGGGTCCTTTGGGAAAGTGGTAGTTATCTGTGGAAGAAGAAAATGAGAGGAATTTATTTAGAAGCCCATTATATTACCAAAGCCAAAATATGAAGTAGCGTACACTGCAAGAACTCCACAAATAAATGGAAAACATATGCTGCCAAAACAAAAAATCATCTACTGAACATGGAAAAAGTCATATCATACTCACATCTATGATAAGGTACTCCACAGGAAGAGGCCGGGCTAGAAATGTGACATCATTTCCAAATTTGTCTTTATCCTGTTGGTTGGAAGGAGAAAATCATTAGTAGGGACTGTATATGAATTGATTCTGTATGAGGAGACATTATTCTGATCATTAGAGATGCAGTCTGATCATTTCTGTCATGCTCAGATAGAATGGATTTCGACCTTAGGCTATCACTATATATATGTATAATAATATCATAGTGGCAGCTGCATGTGTGTGTCCGTCCTTGTATATGTGTGCAGCTATAAGCCTGTACCTGTGTGGTGTATGGCTTATTACCGTGTAGAAGACGTCCGGTACGTACTGCTCGGGGCTGGACTCTTTAGCGTAGCCCAGCTCCGGGGCGTCTCTACAGGGCAGTAGGCACTCGTCTCTCACCAGAGCCATGCACTGGTTGGACACCTGGTAGCCCTCAAAGTGCACCTGTTGGTCTGGACCGCCTGCACACAGAGCACAAGAGTAGACAAATATATTAACCTGCAGAATATTGCAACACTAGTCAAGTTATACCGTTTCCCCTTGTTGCTGGCTGAAGAAATATTTCCATTTTCATATTACTAACTATTCAGTAGTGCAATCCTATACCTGCTTAAGGCGATAGTTAATTTTGGTCAAACATAGTACTCAAGACTTATGCCCTCAGGAGTTTCTGAGCTATCACCATCAACAATGGCTGTCCCAACAATAAATAAATAGTCATGCAAATTGCTAAATACTCCTGGGTGCCTGAAAATAACTATATATTGGAATAAATCACAATTACCATTAAAGGAAGATGGGAAGGCTACTATTACAGCCTATTTAGGTTGTCTATTTCAATGTGATATACTTTAAGTGATTAATATCCAAATATTCTTTGGCCCTATAAACATGTAACTCATTTGCAAACAGACTGCTTCTTTATACAAGGGAAAGTAAAAACAGAGAGGAGTTTGCCCAAGCTGGAACAAGTATAAGAGGAGGTCTTGCAACTTTGTAATGGAAGGAGTGTAAACACTTGGCCTTGAACACACAGACCAAACAAAGAGCCCCAGAGAGCTTGAGTTTAGTCTTGTATTATGTTGCTCCACTGGCCTCAAAACTAAGTCCACTATGTACCTGCTTGAGGGGATTAAGGAACAACTCAGGCACCTCACATGCTTCTGAATACACTAAATGGATGTATATTTCTATATATTATATTATTACTATTATATTACTAGGTGGTCAATAAGAAGTAAAGTGAAGTTGTTCAATTACTAGTTTCGTAATTTTAATAATCGCTTTGCCTAGAGTCAGACTGAAAACAAAGCACACGTTTAATTTTTCAAATTAAGCCACCGTCTTTAATGGATGATCGAGTTCCTAATCAAGTCATGAGATATTGTCACTCAATATAGTACTGCTAGTATGGAAAGTCCTTCTGGCTTATGGTTTAAGCAAGATACCTTTTTGAACAGTCACTATCAAATTAAGGGCCTCTGTACAGGAAATTGGGAAAAAAAAATAATATTTTAGGTAAATGTTAACATTAATGTTCATGGTCTAGACACAAATAACAGTACCAAAATCCTATTTCAGTTTTACTTTAAGGTTAGAATAAGAGGTGGTGAAGCTCATCTCAGCACTCAAGGCCAATTTCACCTCAGAGTAACCAACCACTTACCTGTTGCCACCACAGTCACAAATTTGGAGCCAAAATGGCCGTCTCTGGAGAGTCTGCAGGGATTTGAATATCGATTCTGGAAGTATCCAGCTGTGATGCACTCCTCCGCACTTAGGTAGTACGAGTCCTAACAAAAGTAAGGACAACAATTAGGATGTGAAATACAATACATGTCTCACTGGCTTTAGCCTGAAAAACATAACTGCGTAGAGTTATATGGATCCTCACCTTGTTTCTACTGTAGCGAACGGTGCCTATCCTTGTATCCTCAGAGACCAGGTCAGTGAAGATCCATCCCACCTACCAGCCAGAGGAGAGCAAACAGTTGAATTACAGCAAAATCATCCTAATCCACACATCACAATCATAGAACACACCCATAAACAGTACAGTAGCACCGCATCCAGGATAGAAAAGGCAAATGCTGTCCATACACAGCAAACAAAGGTCTGCACTCAATCAAAAGGCCTTTTTTTCCTTTATAACAAGAAAAGCATATGTGATATAAGGGCTTGGTACGTTCATGGCCTGGGCAACATATGGAAGCTCTTTGCGCCATCACACTCTGAAGCTTCAGGAATTCTGAGAATGCCACCATATTGATGACAGCTTCATGCACTTGAGAGAACTGCTCCCCGTCTCTAATCATTGGAAAGGAATGGGCATGCTAGGCAGACAAAGGATACATGTAGTGGTGGGCAGTACACCGGTACAAACGTTACACTGGTAGAAGTCGTTGCTAAGGTTTAGACTTGCCCATACCGTTTCTACCAGATGAGCCAGAAAGGCTGGAGGTGAACAGACCTCACATTTGCCATGTGGTAGTGCTGGGCAATAAAACAATATCTAGTTTAATTTTCCTCGATTTCGAAATTAAACCAGCTTGATAACTTTTGATAATGACCATAGCAGAGTTCCTCTCATCCTTAAAGGATAATTCTGGTTATTTTCAACCTAGGGCTTATTTTCCTAGTTTTTGTCATCTTGCCGATTTATTGTGGTCAATATTTCATGACTTACTTCACTGTAGAGCTTTACGTAGCTTCAGTTAGCTGGGAGTGCTGCTGTCCAATACACACACACAGCAAACTCTCCAACAGTTTAACCCAAAAAGCAATTAAAACACGTCCTATCAACACATCTTCAAATTGTTGCGACTGAACAATTATCATGAGATTTCAGATATAATAGTCCATTTGATACTTTTTAGCATTACTCACATTCGCATCTTCTTCACTTTGCTGGCTGCCAGCTTTCTGCTGCGTTCAGGTCAGATTGGAAGAAGCGGAAGAACATTGCTTGATTTCGTTATCCTTATTTAAAGATGGTTATAGTGTTGAAAAATTTAAAAATTGCTCCCGTTTGTTCATTTATTTATTTTTTAGTTTTATTCTGGCAATAAAAAAGTGTTTTAAATGAAAGTTGACTGATCTATTCATCTTTTATTCAGGAGTATAATTAACCCTTTAAACCTGACAGAAAGAGTGATTTTATATATATTGTGATAAAAATTGATATAGCCATATTGCCCAGCACTACCATGTGGACGTATTTACGTTCTACAGACGACGTAAAGCAGTTTGTTGCGCAAAATTGTTGAAAACATGTGGTTTAGGAGTAGTACCCATGTGCGTTCATTTATGTTAGACATAATGCTTGAGGGAAGCGAACGTAAACCCAGTGCACTTCCTAACAGATAAGACCAAAAAAAAAAAGCCATGGAAACCAACTATGGAAAACATCTACTGCTAGCTTTGTTGCACAACTCTTTGACAGGGGTGGTAACACCAGCAACCTATTTCACCAACTGAAGACGAAACACGAGTATAAGTATTGTAAAAAAATACATTTTTCAATTGGTTTGTTTCACCAAAGAGTTTATGTGAGTGTCCCAAATAACAAAAGTCAAAATACTCAATTGTGACACCTGCCCTATAATTAACAAAATATTAAAGTAAGTGAACTGTTGAAAACCCTGGCAAAAAAAACAAACTCTCTCACTTTTTGTACTTAAAATATCTCAAATGACATCGCCCACCACTGCTGGCAAAAGTCCACCGAGTTCAAGATTCAAAGTTTGTCACACTGCTGGAGTGAAAACTAAGTGTGGAAGCAAGATAGGAAACGGCCTCATTTAAAACAGCTGCACTGAGTGACACCAGATCAGCTAAGTGTCGTACGGTTTTAATGTGCCTTTTTGAAGCTATATAGAGCTATAGTTTTAAATAAAGCAGACAGCAGGAAGAGCAGCCCAACCTTGCACAGGCCCAGTTTGGCAGCGATTTCATCCACAGCTGCAGCCTTGGGATCCTCCAGCAATTCCAGGCTGTTCTGAGTGGCATTCTGAAACATATGAGGGAAGAATGGTGAAACCAACTATATAATAAGAATAATAAGATAATAAGAATGGAATATGTCAGTGTTGAGACCTAAGCCTTGGTCTGTGCAGGATGCCATACTGTCTTTTTAACAACCCCCACCCCTCTTGAGGACCACAATGGAAATAAGCTCCTGTGCTTTATTTGTAAACTGTAGGTCAAGATATTGCTCTGGCTCAATCTTACTCATGTACTTGTTTTTAAGATTATCAAATAAATTCAATCAATCAAGCGACTTAAAAAAAAAGTGAAACTAAACAACAATTAATGACAGGAAAGAGTCAAATATAATCAAGAATGATGAGACAAATTTAAAAAGAAAAATACTGTGGAGCTGCTGAACAAGGACTTTCAGTTATTGATGGATAGAATATTGTATGAAGTAACTGAGAAATAAACACTCCTATTGATTTGATAAGACTTATGGACATATGACTATTGGCAACAATTACCAAAAAAAATTAAGATATGCCATATAGTAGCAAAGATCTGAACAAAAACATCAAATAACCACATTTTCTTCAGAACTTGAACACTGCTTGAACATTCAAAACTGCTGCTCTATTTTTTGTGCATTTATCCACCTTTGAGTCTACTGCCCCCCTGTATTTACCCAAGGTTACTACAACTCTGTAGAGGAGCAGTGGGCTTTCTTGATGTTGGCGTTTCAGTGTCTGATCACAAGCGCCAGTTTAATATTGTAGTATTAATTTGCAAGGTGATTTGCAGATGATGCACATCTGCACATATTTCTGTACATACATTACCCACAATCTGTTAAACTGTTAAATGTGAACAGCTTACAATGCATATTTGCATGTCTGGACACATTTCTGTACATGTGTTCTTCCATCTGTGTACCTAATAATGAGAGTAGCTAGCGATGCATACTTGCATATCAAATCTGTAAATCTGTTACCAAAGATGCTGTATTATTTGGTTTGTTATTCTAAATAAATTCAACTGTTGTAATGACTCATTGTACTATCTTCAGTATTATATTTGTCTTATTGTCATCTATACCTATTCTCTGCGGCTGTGATGACCCAATTTTGCCATAGGGATCATTCCAGTCTCATCTAATCTAATATGCCAGTTTTTACACAACCAGCACTAATCGTTTTTCTTCACCATGTGTGAGCAATTCCTATGCTGTTTTGAAAGTGTTTTCACAATTTCATACTTTTGCCAGACCTGAATTTCTTATCTTGATTTGTGGTTAGTGTTCAATATGATTTATATTGATAGTCATACTGCCTAGCCCCTATTCACTATGCCATCCCTGTATAGATGAAGATTATTCTTCATAACAACAACAGTCATGATATGCAAGATCAGAGTCTGAAATGAACATCTGCCACCTGCCGAAAGCTGGTAAAACATGACTTTGGCAGATAAATCAATAACAACACCCTCCATACTGTCCGGTAACATTTTGAGACAACAGCATAGTCCTTCAAAATCCTCATTCTGTTGTACTTCATGATGAATTATAAACTTTATCCATTGTATCTGAGTAAGCAAATTCAATTAACACAGCACCTGATTCAATACACAAAACAGCATTGAAAAGGGGTAGGGTGACAAGTTTCGATGGAAAATGCCTATTCCAGTCTTGTGTATTTATATAGCCCTTTATCACAAGCATGTCTCAAAGGGCTTTACATAGCATCATATACATAACTTTGCGAGATGACAAGGGGTCCAAAACATAACAGTATTTTACCCATACTTGATAGAACATTTTATGCAATTTCTTAAATTTTCAAGCTCTGAAAATTACTCTTTTATTTATTTTTTTTACACCATACATTTCCAGACCTATGTAGGATGCCAGTAAATTGAATCCAGACCGCACTCACCTGTGGGGGCTCGTAGATGGCAGCCACCTCAGCTCTGATGCCCAGAGGGATGTCTGTGTGCTCGGTGTACCTGCCATACAAATAGCCCATCCTCTGGCTGCCCGTCTTCCTCCAGAAGTCCAGGAAGCGGTCAGCAATGGTGTGGTTCTCAAACATGATGTTGTCCACGTGTCTGTATTTCTGGGATAAAAAATAAAAAAAAAGATATATAAATTTATGTGCTCTCTCCTTTGCTATTATTTCTCTTCTTAACCCATATCTCTTCCAGGATCAGTCTAAGCTCACAGGACTGTTGACAAAGCACTACAGTCCTGACCCTTACACTCCTTACTATTGGTTTCTTTGAATTTTGGTGATCTACTCTAGTAATGCATTCATTGTAAGCTTCTCTGCTGCAGGCACACAGGTATCAGCACATACTTGTCTGTTGAGGGTGATGGCACTGGGCTGGCACTTGGTGCAGATCCCCTCTGGCCAAGGAGGGTGGCCCTCACAGCCCGACTTGATCTTACAGCTGATGTTCTCCAGGGCTGCAAACTTCCCTCTGTGGAAGAAGAGATCGGGGAGGATGTTAACATTTGACAAGCAGGGCGTGGGTATTTCCACTGAGGAAATCAACAACAACAACTGGTGGTGCTTCTTACTTATCAGATCCACCGGTCAGCTTGCGGATGTAGGCGTGGAATGACATGTGCTTGACTGGCGGGTCTAGGTGATTCAGGTAGTCTTCGTCAAAAGGCTGGCGAGGAAGGCAAGTCAGAGCAAAATTGAGAAAATGCAGGTTAACAGTGTTGGTGTTAACGTTATGATCTGTCAAGGCAAGACCGACCAAAAACAGAGACAAATTCACTTACCTCTAATGGTACACAGTGCACACACTTTCCAAGGGCACCATGTCGACATCTGAAATAAGCAGAGGATCAGTATGTACTGAAATCTACAGCTCACTTGTATCTTTGTGTTGGCTTTTGTCTGTTCAACCTACTCATGTAAAAGATCTGTGAAAAAAAATCAAATCAAAAATCAATCCTTACAGCTGTGGATCTTTGTTCCTGTAGATTTTGCCATCCTGCTTGGCCAGGTACTGATCAATTTCATCCTCCTGGATCTGGGGTGCTGACTGAGAGCGATGAATCAAAGAGGATGAAGAAGAGGATGATGAAGAGGATGAGGAGGAGGTGGAAGGTAGTGATGAAGATGAGTGTGGGGTGGCCGTGTCCATGACCTCCCCGGAGGATCCTGAGGAGCCTGAGGGATACAGGAACAGCATGTCTCCATGCCTAGAGAGGGAGATGAGAGGAAGAGAGAAAAAGAAAACCAGTGAAGACAAAACTAATACAAGTGGCAAAGAAAACACAATTAATGAGTACATTAACATGCAGCCAAATAATCCATTAACTGGGCTAATTTCATCTCATTCCAAATAGGATGACCTACTGTAATGTACATATTCTCAGGTTTAATTTTTACTAAAATTAAATGTGATTATAATTATATCAAGCAATTTTAAGTGTCTATTTTTGGTCAAGCTGCATAAATAATCCAGTGTGGTCTGCATGTAAAAACATTCCAGGGTAGCTGCACATTTTTGACAGAAAATTCTATGTCTTTTCCATGACAGTTCTTTCATGATCAATACGTTAGCATCTATGTTCACATGTTACTTTTTCTGGATGGCACATTTGAATGTCCCAGTTGTTGTTTTGATTAGCTACAACTATCACTTGGACATAAATAATGTGGAAATATATTATACGTGTCATTATTCCTTTAAGCAGATACCTAGATCTTCCAGCAGCTCAATGTTAAACATTTGACTAGATGAAATCCAAGAAATTTTCATGACATTTCAAAACCTGGATAGGTCTCCATACGACTAGAGAACACAATTTAAAAAATTAAATGCCTTTTAGGTTCTAAATCTAACTTAAGTAGTGACTGATAAGTTGTCAAATTTAGGTTCCTTTATATTTCTAATAATGATCATGATTAACACTGCTAGCACTCACTTGATCTTTAGCAGGCTGAGGGTCTTGTTCTGGGACAGGATCTCTCCAGTCTTGTTGCGGTTCAGGTAGATGGAGAAGCCATTGGAATTGAATCCAAACTCTTTGGCCACCTGAGAGAGAGGAGAGTGTCGTGTGCTGGTTAGCAGGGATGAAAAAGGGCTCGAACAACCTTGCATAATTTTGCCTACAATCAAGAAGACACTAATCTTCTATGTGCTACCAAATGCATTTGATGTTGAAAATCAAAATAAATTATGTTTTCAATCAAGCCAAGTGGATTATGAAAGTAGAAATGATTCATCCTTCCTTGGAATCTACTCTATGAAAAAAAAAAAAAAAACATGTTCCAATGAAAAATATGCTTGAGTAAATGGGTGTCCAATCTTCAAATGCCAATTAACCTGTCAAAGCAGATTATCAAAGAGCAGCTTGGCATTGGAGAAAGTGGGCTTGTGGGAGCAGCTCATAAGGTCATCACAGAGCAAGCCAATCTCAGAGCTATTAAGAGCACTCCGAGTCAGCCAGCCAAGAAAGTATCCCATGGCAGTTTCATCATCACATCTCATATCAGACAGGGACTCAACCTGATGCTGGTCACCAGCCTATACTTCATCATCTGAGGTATAATTAATACAATTTGAGCTGCAATGTATACATCAGCGTATGATTATCCTTGCAGTAAAACTGAATTTATGATATGACGCTGAATATATTCTCAGTAGCCAAGACAGTGACATAGATGCCATGACATCTGATGACATGTAGACATCATAGGCCATCTACCAATGGCTTACGACTATGTAGCATTTAGACCTAAACAGCAATACCAATGTACTAGCAATTCATGAATCTGGCATTGTGAAACAGTAGCCATACTGTCGTTTTCTCAACTTAAGGTCAATGCTGCTAGATCTTCTGAGCAAAGTAAAGCACTTACTTTACTCAAGCCACACAACAGGACCCAGTTTAAGATGCTATCACTGGATGCTGGGCAAAAATGTATACTGTCAAACTTTATGAGATAAAACATTATTTTCAGTTCCATTCATTCCTTGTCTCAGTTACAGAAAATAGCCTGTGGGGCTCACAGACTTTCTCTGCTTTGCCTCACACTCACTGTTCTATTCCACTGGCTGCACATTAGTGGGGAACGAAAATACTCTTTTCATTGATCTGCAGAAAGCACAATCCTGCTTTAACAAAGATACATGAATGTTTAATGAGGTGCTGCTGCAACACTCCACTGTGACTAGTCCGATGAATCATTCTTCTATTTTGGGGATTCAAGATCCAATGATGTGGTAATTCAAATCCCATTTATGTCATTATGTCATTTATGCTTGTGTTCTGATGTTTGCACAGAGTTAAGACAGAACAAAACTAACTAGGCTTACTCACACTCAGCCAATTTTAACACCAAAAACACATTTATTTACTATGTTTCCTTCTTTTCTTCCTTCCATATTCTCATATGTGGGGTAGGAGCTGGGGTTTAAACCACTACCTAGCAAGCAGCTGTGATAAGGCTACATTTCACAACTGTGCAAAGCAGTGCATCCGCCACACTCTCTGAACACAAAGCTCCCCGGCGAGCCATGCATCCAGAGTGGATTCCTCCCGTTAGCCAGCCGGGCATATGGGAGCACTGCAGCGCTGCACTGCCCTGGCCCTTCCTGCAGAGCTTCATACATAAATTAACACTGAGCAGGCACAGGCAAAATCCAGGGAAACACGGGTGTACTTTATGACAACAAAGTACACATCAATACTAGCACCGCTGTAGAGATACAGCACGTTAAAGCTGTAGTGTACGTGTTGTACCACTGGCAAAAACATGCTTGCAGAGAATAGTGGGAATGAGGGGGGCATAATGACTTGGAACAAAATGATTACCTTGAGGGATTTATTGGAAATATGGTCTCAGTGTGAAGTCTAAGAAAATGAAAGTGTTGTATTAGGCCTATGAGATTTTGATAAATGTATCTGAACAAATTGTTACATTTTCCACACAGTACCTTCTTCAGAAAAGCAGCAGCAGTCTCCCTCTTGGTAGAAGGAATTTTCTTCATCCCATCTGGGGACTGTACCCTGATGATCTTAATGAGAAACAAAAGAGCCCAAATGAAACCCCACACATACTGCATTCAGTGGTCTGTATGTCAATTCAAATACTTTGGGTTTCAGGACTCCAGTGTTAGTGGTCTAAACTAATTGTGAAGCAAAGATAGAATAAACCAAAAACTGCCCGAGAGCGATCTCCCAATACCTTTCAGTCAAACAACTCCTGCTCTGACAGAGGTGTCAGTGTCAGGACAGTATGACAACGATGACAGTGCAAAACAGTAATGTTAGCTCATGAGCTTCTACCTTTCATCCAAGCGGCTTCAACTAGTTATGGCTATGTTGAAGGTTTTGCGGTGAATTAATTGTTGGGTAGCTAACGCTGTCACGGCGTTAGGGCTCATTCACAAAGTCAACAAAAATGTCACTTTTTTGTCAACCCACAAGAAACATTAACGCTTCTTTGAAAATCACACAACACCGATTTAACCTGGCTAGCTAGTGAGCTAACATGTTAAACAATATTACAGAGTTTTATTCCGAATTTTCAGTTGTTTATCTAGCTTCACCGTTAGCCAACTATGCTTCTTTTCAGTTGGACGTCGTAAGATAGCCAAAGGCTACGGTGAGCTGGTTAGCTTACTAACTAGGCCCCAGTCATTCTCTGGCTAGCGATAGGTAGCTAACGTTAGCTAGCAAGCTAATTCTGCTGCCTCATCACTCCGGACTTCGGCTAATAAGCTAGCTCACGTTAGCTGAGTCCGACTCCTCACTAACAACAATACAACCTCCTGTCATACTTACAATATTATCTGCCATATTGCTCGGGTGAGTGTTCCCGATAGGTATCGCTGTGTTGCTAAGCCGACAATGATTACGGTAATTACAAATTTAACGTAACGTTACTGTCTGGATAGTGTCAACGAAACTCCATCCCACAACTCAAACACCGGGTGTTGCATACATTAGCGACCGTCAGTTTCCCAGTGGTCCCACACCCCTAATACCACGGTCGAAACAATCCTTCTCGTAGCTAAAAGCGTGTGTTCCACTGTCTTAACTGAAGCGGTACTACAACTCATTGTGCAATAGAACAGCTAACAAAATAAAATGCTGTTTTAAACATTCAGAAATGTATGTTGGACAGGACAAGGGAACATTATACAACTTCAATGCACACGACCTTACTGCCTAGGCTACTGCAAACTTGTTTTTTATTTGACCTTGACTTTTTTCCGCATTTTGTTATATATAGTATAGAGGACCAAAATAGTTACAATAAATATGTGTCAGTGAAATAAATAATTACATAAATAAATACATAAATAAATAAATAATCAATTGATTGTTTTCCTTTAGTTTAAAAAAATATTAAATAATATTTCATAATTGTTTTCACAATAACATGACTATATTTAATTGTATTTTTATTTCATAAAAACGTTTTTTAGTTTTCAAATGGCTTTTATTTTCAATTACATGATGATATTATTCAGAATTACATTTTTCAAAGTAGTTCTTTTATTTACCTTTTTCTTTTTTCATTGATCCTCTTTTCATTTCATAATAACACTTTTCATTTCATAATGTAACTTTTCATAATGTCTCAGCCGTCTGCCAATCAAAGTGAATGGGGCGGGATCTATTTGCTGATTTGGTAATCCTTTGCAATCGATTATTTTTCCTGGCTCTGAGGCTGGTCTTACCCCATGGGCCAAATGACGTTAAAAAAGTCATAATATTACGAGAATAAAGTGGTCATTTTGAGAAAAAGTCAAAATATTACTTTAATATATTATCACCTGGACCTGACACCGCGGTAGAGAAGAGGAGCATTTCACTTCCCCACAGCATCCCGACAGCTGCCAATAGCACCCAGCACTTCAGCTACACTCAGCTAACAGGTAATTGTAGGGAAATTGTTTGCTAACTCTATCTATGTTTAGCATGCATTCCTACCTATGACTCCTGCTATGGATGTCAATTTTGGGTAATTTTTCTTGGCCCAACATCTGTCATCGACCCTGGTTTCTTCTGTGTGCATGTGTGTGTGTGTGCATGCAGTGAGCTAGAGGTTTTTTGTGAAACCTCCTGGAGATCTGTCCTCTCTGTCTTGTCTGTCTGAGGAGCCCAGACCCAGACCGAAGCCTCCAGTCTGAGCAGAGCAAAGTGCTGGGAGCTCCTGTTCTTCTCTAGCAGAATCTGATGGAGCAGGTAGGAAGAGGGACCAGAGCCCCATAGGCTTTGTGGAACCGATTAATTCAACATTTATTTGTTAGGCTAACTCTAGTCAGGATTTTCATAGTAATCCTCGTTTTTTTCAATGTGACCATGGCATCCCTCTCTGTGAAGTTCCCAAGACTATTCTTGATTAAACTACCTGCTTAAGCCTTCGTTTGACATTTATTGAAGTGAGAGTTGCCTGTTTTTTTTTTACCTTGCATCTCAAACCAATGAACGGAAATCACGATCAAAACAAAACATTTAATTCATGCATTGACTTACCTGCTATAGGTAAAATCACTGATCTCCTGGTAAGTGAATGTCCATGTGTGTGACTTCTAGCCTACTGCCTGGTGTACAAGCCAGTCATGGGATGTTTGGCATCTGTCAAATTCAGCTGAAACCACCTGGGTTTAGGCTAGTTGCTGTGGGTTGCTGAGTCTCGAAACATTTTGAAGCAGTTTACCTGATTGCTGTTTACTTGGCCTCTGTCAAAAGTCCAGCTAGTTTAAACTTTTTTAATGGACTGATATTTTCACGCACTGATGTCTATCAATCCATGCTATCCAGCAACGCACAGGTCTCACCAAAGTACATTCATAACTAGTCATTTTTATGTAGTACAAATGCACATGTGAACGCCACCATATTGTGGCGTAAAGAGTGTGTACCGTAATTAGGCACCGCAGTGCACACTGGGCACAAACAGCCCGGCTGCCTCTGACTTGAGTCCACTTGGATCCATGGAGCTAGTTGATTTTCTAAAAAACCATCTTCCATATTACAGTTTTTCATAATTGTTTACACACTAAAACTGGAACTTCGGACACAATCGCTAAAACCTGAAACTCATGTATCAAATCCCTAAACCAAGTCTGCAAACCTACAAGCACATTTTCTGCTTTTCACTCAGTTTGCAATTCTCAGTCACACTTTTTTGCAAAACACTACACACAGTAATGTGTAGTGTTCTCTCGTTCTCTACATTCGGCACAACATTCAAAAGCTAAAATCACATGTGTTCCTTTGGAAGCACTGCCATCCCAAATGTTTAAATTCATTTACCAATTAGCAACATCCACTCATCACACATATAAACACTAATATCTGAATTGTTCACTCAGAAATCAGAGCTTTAGCACTATAAAAAAGGCCACAGGTGAGCTGTCTTGTTTTTGAGAACAATGGAAACCAATGTTGCACTGAGAGCTAGAGGAAGAGGAGTGACAGGAAGAAGAGGAAGAGGAGGGCGAGGACAAAGAAGAACAAGGAGAACAGTTATCTCAGATGAGATCTGGGTCACTTTGGTTCACCATGTGGTCGACATGGGTTGAGCATGAGGGAGGCTGGGCAGAGTCCAGTCCAACCTGAGCTTCACTGCTGCTTCCATCATCGAGACATTCAGAAATGAGAATAGGAAAGTAGCCTAAACTGTCTACACCATGCTACTGTTCTTTATAGTATACTGTAGTAGTAGTAGTAGTAGTAGTAGTAGTAGTAGTCCTACACATCAGTAGGCCTGTGCTACTCAGTGATGGTTGGCCTATGTTACAGTAATGTGTCATTTCATATTGAAAAATAGAAATATTCTTGCACCCTAACCAATCACATCATGTTTTTAGATCTTCTGCCAAACTGAGAGATGACAAGTCTTGGCTTGTGATTTAGATGAGGTGCTGTCCGACCCAAACAGGAGGCAGGATGCAGCCTCATGTTTTTTTTTATCCTTTTTCAATTTTTTTTGTTGTTGTTTTTATCCTACTGCATTGTGTTCTGTATGTAGAACACTTCACACATCAACACTTCACACACACTCATTCAAGTGTTGAAATAAAGTATTTGTGATTGAAATAAAGTATTTGTGTTACTATATTACTGTATACTGTAACAGTCTTTTACAACAGGCTACTGTGCATGAGTGTAGATTGAACATGCAAAAGGCATAAGCCTACTGATGAGATATTCATAATAGTGTTTCCCGTTGAGCACATCAGTATGTAGTCGGTTGTTAGAAAGATGTATTCATTTGATGGTTGTGTGTGTCATTTTATTGCAAAATAACATTTTGAAAAGAGATAAAATGGTTTTGAATTAAGTGTTTCATTTTGCCAGTGATTTATGGAGTTTTGCATTTTGTGTTAGTGGTTTTGTGTTTTGTGTTTAGAGTTTTGAGAAAATGAGCCCTAGTTTCAGAAAATGTGTGTAAGCAATTGTGAAAAACTGTAAACTCTTAACTACCTCTGCTATATGTGCTGCCTTGGAATGAGAGGACATTAAAGTTTACTGTCACTTTAAGTGTTACTTTGGCTTAGGATCTTTTTAGAACTGCCTGTGGGATGAAACCTTTCTTAGCTTTCATGTGCGGACTGGGAGAAGAGCAGTTTTAGTTTTTGAATGTTGTGCCTAATGTAGAGAATGAGAGAACACTACACATTACTGTGTGTAGTGTTTTGCAAAAAGTGTGAGAATTGCTGTACTGAACTGAGAATTGCAAACTGAGTGAAAAGCAGAAAATGTGCTTGTAGGTTTGCAGACTTGGTTTAGGGATTTGATACATGAGTTTCAGGTTTTAGTGATTGTGTCCCAAGTTCCAGTTTTAGTGTGTAAGCAATTGTGAAAAACTGTAATTCAGTCAGTAAAGGTAATCCATCACTGAATGAGAGGCTGCCAATCGCGTTTTACAAAATTGCTTCAGATAATGTCTGGCTATAAACTTTTACATTTTTAAAGAAGTTCCATTCACGGTTTCATATTAGTGTTCAGAAACACTGAGCTAAGACGAGACAGACTTACCACCGTTTTGTACTTGTAAACAAATATACCACTTCCGGGTCATTACATGTCCGATTTCTGCATTTTCCACTCCAAAATAACAACAATAACAACTTAAATCTGGAGTCAATCGGATTTAAGTTTCAGTCGGTTGGTCGGGCGCATGCAACACATGCAATGAGTCATATTTTGGGCTCAAACATATGGGAGAGTCGTACACTTTTATTTTAAGTTCTTCATACACAAAATGTTTTATGGTTTAGTACAACAGCCTCTCACTGTAATGTCTGACAAGGTTGGAGAACAGTTTGGGAGGGACTGTGCCTCCATGCAGAACATTTCAAGATCCTTGACATTCTTTTGTGCTTGTGGACTGCCCTCTTCAATTCAGACCTCAGATTTTCAATAGGGTTCCATTGCAAAACATCGATTTTGTGTTCCTGCAACCATTTTGATGTATGTTTGGGGTCGTTGTCTGGTTGAAAGGTCCTTCCATGGCCAAGTCTCAAGCTCCTGGCAGAGGCAACCAGGTTTTGGGCTAAAATATCCTAATACTTAGTGGAATTCATTATGCCATCGATCTTAACAAGATCTGGACCACTAGCAGTAAAACAGCCCTAAAGCATCAAAGATCCTCTACCATATTTCACCGTGGGCATCTGGTGCTTTTCCTTGTATGCAGCCGTCTTTTGTCGCCAAACATGCCGATGGTGTGCATGGCTAAAAATGTCCATTTTGGTCTCATCTGACCACAACACACAATTATAGTTCCAGTGATGCTTGTCAAAGTTCAGGCGCTTCAGTTTATGGGCTGCACTCAGTAAGGGCTTCTTTCCTGCAGCCCTTCCAAAGAGCTTGTTGACATGGAGGAGGCGTCTGTTGATTTTGACATTTGATAACCTCAGCATTCCACTCAACTGTGCAGTTGTGAAACTGTGATCCTTTGGTTCCTCTTTGCCTCCCTCACCATCTTCCTCCCTGTTCATGGGGACAATATGCAAATGCATCCTCTTCCTGGTGAATTTGCAACTGTTCCAGATCTCTAAAACTTATTGATTATTGCCTCCTCTGAGTTGAAAGCTCTTTGATTTTCCACAAAGTGATGGATGACAAATGGATTTTATATGTGTGCAACCTCATATTTTGACCCCAGTGAAATAGGAAATGATGAAAGCAATACAGTTTCTGGATTCTGAGATTAATAAAAAAAATAGAATTGTATTTATTTTATACAATAAATTTTGCTCATTTTCATCAAGGGTGACAATAATTCTGGAGTTGACTGTATATGTTGTATCATGCAATTCCTGTATGATCATTTCAGAATTTTACAATGCATCAAGTCCCATAGTAAATGAAAAAAAAAATTGACTGACATGGACTGTTTGCAATGCAACACTGAATTTATTTTTTGCAGTGGGATTTCAGTCGCTATCTGTTTCCTTGGGTGTTTTCCTCAGTGTTTGGAACAGCCGACGGAAGAAGCGACGGACTCTGTTCTTCTTCTTCTTGGTCTTTTTGATCTCTGAAAAATAAAAGAGGACAATCAATGCCTCAGTTCATCTTGATGGAAGTAGACATGAGCTACAGTGTGAGCGGACCTGATGAACTCCTACCTGATGTGGTGTCAGAGGATTGTTGCACCTCCTCCTTCTCTTCAATGCCAACCAGGCTGCTGGTCAAGCCTTCCTGGACTGAAGTAATGGCAGGAGTTTCAGAAGCGAGGGTCAGAGGAACCACAGGAGCTTCAGTAGCGAGGCTCAGAGGAACCAGAGGAGCTGCAGTAGGGAGGCTCACAGGAACCAGAGGGGCTTCAGTAGGGAGACTCACAGGAACCACAGGAGGTTCGGTAGGGAGGCTCACAGGAACCAGAGGAGCTTCAGTTGGGAGGCTCACAGGAACCAGAGGAGCTTCAGTTGGGAGGCTCACAGGAACCAGAGGAGCTTCAGTAGGGAGGCTCAGAGGAACCACAGGATATTCAGTATCGAGGCTCAGAGGAACCACAGGAGGTTCGGTAGGGAGGCTCACAGGAACCAGAGGAGCTGCAGTTGGGAGGCTCACAGGAACCAGAGGAGCTTCAGTTGGGAGGCTCACAGGAACCAGAGGAGCTTCAGTAGGGAGGCTCAGAGGAACCACAGGATGTTCAGTATCGAGGCTCAGAGGAACCAGAGGAGCTACAGTTGGGAGGCTCAGAGGAACCAGAGGAGCTTCAGTAGGGAGGCTCAGAGGAACCAGAGGAGCTTCAGTAGGGAGGCTCACAGGAACAACAGGAGCTTGAGTAGGGAGGCTCAGAGGAACCAGAGGAGCTTCAGTAGGGAGGCTCAGAGGAACCAGAGGAGCTTCAGTTGGGAGGCTCAGAGGAACCATAGGAGCTTCAGTTGGGATGCTCAGAGGAACCAGGGGAGGTTCAGTAGCAAGGGTCAGAGGAACCAGAGGAGCTTCAGTAGGGAGGCTTACAGGAACCAGAGGAGCTTCAGTAGGGAGGCTCAGAGGAACCAGAGGAGCTTCAGTTGGGAGGCTCTGAGGAACCAGAGGAGGTTCAGTTGTGAGGGTCAGAGGAACCAGAGGAGCTTCAGTAGGGAGGCTCACAGGAACCAGAGGAGCTTCATTTGGGAGGCTCACAGGAACCAGAGGAGGTTCAGTAGCGAGGGTCAGAGGAACCAGAGGAGCTTCAGTAGGGAGGCTCAGAGGAACCAGAGGAGCTTCAGTAGGGAGGCTCACAGGAACCAGAGGAGCTTCAGTTGGGAGGCTCACAGGAACCAGAGGAGGTTCAGTAGCGAGGGTCAGAGGAACCAGAGGAGCTTCAGTAGGGAGGCTCAGAGGAACCAGAGGAGCTTCAGTAGGGAGGCTCACAGGAACCACAGGAGGTTCAGTAGCGAGGGTCAGAGGAACCAGAGGAGCTTCAGTAGGGAGGCTCGGAGGAACCAGAGGAGCTTCAGTAGGGAGGCTCGGAGGAACCAGAGGAGCTTCAGTTGGGAGGCTCAGAGGAACCAGAGGAGCTTCAGTAGGGAGGCTCAGAGGAACCAGAGGAGCTTCACTAGGGAGGCTCACAGGAACCAGAGGAGCTTCAGTTGGGGGGCTCAGAGGAACCAGAGGAGGTTCAGTAGCGAGGGTCAGAGGAACCAGAGGAGCTTCAGTAGGGAGGCTCAGAGGAACCAGAGGAGCTTCAGTAGGGAGGCTCAGAGGAACCAGAGGAGCTTCAGTAGGGAGGCTCACAGGAACCAGAGGAGCTTCAGTTGGGAGGCTCAGAGGAACCAGAGGAGGTTCAGTAGTGAGGGTCAGAGGAACCAGAGGAGCTTCAGTAGGGAGGCTCACAGGAACCACAGGAGCTTCAGTAGGGAGGCTCAGAGGAACCAGAGGAGCTTCAGTTGGGAGGCTCAGAGGAACCAGAGGAGCTTCAGTAGGGAGGCTCACAGGAACCAGAGGCTCGAACATCACACAGATTTCCCCCACTGTGATGTCAACAATCCTGGTCAGCAGCTCTGGCCCAAAGTGCTTCAGCTCCTCCAGCAGGACGTCTGGAGTGTAATTCTCTCTGACCTTGTTCTGAATAGAAAGGACCTTCTCATCCCGGATGGAGCAGGAGAAGGTGGCCTGATGGTCCGTGGAGGTCAGAGAGGCGGAGAGCTTATCCTCAACGGCCTTCGTGAGTCCAACGGCCAGGTCGCTGAGCTGCAGCGGGGGTACGGACAAGAGGATCGCCGGATTAATCCAGAAGCACTGCAGCACTCTGGGCACAACCAGCATCACCACTTCCTGGGGGCTGAGGAGGCTGGAGCTGGGCTGCTGCTTCTCCATCAGGCTCCTGATGGCTTTGTCAGCCAGACGGATGATCTGAGGGTCTCTGTTGATAAGAGAAGCTCAAAATTAGTTGAAATACACATTTTCTGAAAAGACACAATTTCCCCACGGGAATCATTCAAGTTTCATCTCATCTCATAAATGTGACTTACTGAAAACAAGGACTGTTGGCTTCAGGTGAGTTGAGCACGATTCGGGCTAAAAACTCAATAACCAACATTTTCATGCTGATGTTCACCTCCCACATCTGAAACAAGAAATTAAATTAAGATTTGATATATTTACAGGATCAATCTAGTGTTATGTGATAATTTACTCTTTTCATGATCTTGGTCTTACCAGCTTGAGGAGAGGCTGGACACTGTCATCAAAACTCTCAAGATCAAACCTCCACAATCTTCAAATGGAAGGAAAACAGAAGGTTCATCTTAACTGTTGCTCTATTTTCTTCTCATTAGTAGCAGACTAGCTTAAAGGAATAGTTCACCCAAAAATGTTGATGTTTGATGTCATAGCCTAATAATAATGAAAAATGACATAAAATGTGCCATTTTTTAACTATAAACGCTGCATGTATTACACTGTGCAGAATACATACAGAACAGAGACTAAAGTGGACATCAAACATTAAACATGGGGGTGAGTAGATAATGACAGAATTTTCATTTTTGGGTGAACTACTCCTTTAACATTAGCAGAGTTGATGATAGATTGAGTGGTGGACTGTCTGTGTGTCTCAGTAAGTCTCACTGCTCTCTGAGAGATTTCCTGCCCTGCTCCACCAGCCAGTCAGTCATGTCCTCAGCTGTCAGCTCAGATGGGACCTGCTTTTGTTGCTGACGCCTCAAAAACTGCACCATCATTTTTTTCTACAAGAAAATAGAAAACATCAGATGTTCTCATGTATAATCATAGGAGACACTTTACCAGAATTTGTCAGGTGTTTTATTTTGTGCGGGCCTGAAACAAAAGTGGTTCTTACTTGTACTTCATAGTACTTCCACTCCCAGCAGAGATTTACAGTCTCTGTGTACACCGGTACAGTGAACAGTACCTTTGAAGGAAATTAGATAATGTCACTCAAAAGCCTCTCATGCTACATACATACATCAGCTCAAAATCGGCACAATTTAACTGCAATAAACAATGCACACATACCTTGATGGGTCTATAGATGACCCTTTCTCCTTCAATCCAGTCCATGGATGTTTTGTTACTGGATGACAAATCAACAATGCAGAAACAATGATACAATAAAACCAACTACCAAACGCACAACTATAGAACAGAGGTAAAAGCACTCAAACACAGTTGATACTGGTGGCTGAAATGAACTGAGGGTGTTCAGGGAGAAAGTTTCTGTGGGAGACGGAATGGACTTATTGTTGAGTCACAGGGAGTAGAATTCTGCTCTTAATGACAGACAGACTCTGTTTTGGTTCAACTGTTCAGGCAGAGATGACCAGGGAAAATAAGTCTGGGCAAATATGATGATCAAGATCGATCAATAAGTTGCCATTACATTTTTTATTTAATCACACAGGAATGTCTTTTTGCAAGGCAACACTTGAATAGATGTTAATCCTGTGTTTTGACTTGGTTAGTTGGTTGGTATTGGGAGTGTAGCCTACATTGCCCTAAAAAACTGCCAGGTGTATCAGCACTTTTATATCCTTGATCGGCACACTGTGTAACATTTTGGTCAACATTGCAAGATTATACAGCCCAAGTGGATAAACACTCACATGGCAACTTCTAATGCCATGGTATTATGCTGCAAGTCTGACTTCAATTCCTGTTGACCGACACGTTGCCTTGTCATCTTCTCCAAAATGCTGCTTGTTGTAACACAAGCTTTAGGTACACAAGCAACATTTTGAAGCTGTGAAGAAGGGAAGTATCGCTTACAGGGATGGGTTTGGTAAGCAGGACAAAATCAATGTAACCACACTGGCTATAGGAGAATAATGAAAATATACTTACATACTTTACATTGCTTCACAACACTTCCCATGTATCATGGCCCTGATTCCTCCCTCTAACACATTACACTGAGTTGATTTATTAAAAAGTAACTTTTACTTTGAGTATATTTTAAATTAGCTTTTTTTCTTTTTAATTGAGTATGTGTTTACACCAGTGATTTTCCTTCTGCGTAAGTAAAATCTCAGCAGACGCTTCCACAAAATTAAGCGTCACAGGGCTGTTAGACTCTTAGTCTTGTTATGCTATGGCCTGTAGGTTCATAACTTATAAAAACTAAATCTCAGTCTTCATCACTTTAGCTTTCTGGCTAACTCTGCTAACTTCAGTATGTAAACAAAACAAGTTATGCTTGAAGTCTCACAGGAAGAGAGATCTTCTGCCATTGGAAGTGCATTCTATTAATAGAATTTTACGCCTATTTTACCTATATTATATGAGACTGTACAATAAAATGTAGGGGTCGTGGGAAATGAATGTGAGTCAAGACGAGGTCCAAAGGGCGTTGAGACCCAGTCAAGGCCAAGACCAAAATAGGTAATAAACAGTGTACATGTCTTTCCAAATGTAAAAATAAAGCTTAAGGAGTTTCTTAAAGATCAACAGAGATGATCGCTCTGGACGATACCCTTCAACATCCAACTAATGAATGTATTTTAAATGTCATTTGGCCCATGGGGCAAGACCAGCCTCAGGGCCAGGAAAATTAATTGATTGCAAAGGATCAATTATTAATTTATTATTATTATATGATATTATATACAGTATTTCTGTATTTATTTATGTCATTATTCATTTTACTGACATATTTATTTATGACTAATATGGTCCTCCATATTTTGTGGTGTTGCAGCGTCAATCCAAAATGTATTAAATATGGGAAACATATGGAAGTCAACTCCATCACACATATACTTGTCACATGGTTGGGAAAATTACTTTGCTGTAGAGGCTCATGCACACCTTCAGTTTCTTGTAGACAGGTGCGTAGGAGGAAATGTCCATAGGCAAGAGAAGTTAAAATTACTTTAAAATTATCATCCACTAAAAGATTAGACCTAGGCCTACTGATTTCCTGCTTAAAATTGTAATTAGCAGGCCTAACCTAATTACTTAATACTCAAATCTAGTCATTTAATTACCTGCCAATTTATTCACAGTTTTCATCCTGATCCAATACAACCAGTGCCAACCATTTTAGGTGTAAAATTATGTGTCTATAATCTCAAAGTCTGAATGTCTTTGCTCCTTCAAACACCTTAATGGTTATTCAAAGTTAGGCTATATAAAAGTTGTTCTAATTTGGTTATTGTTTATATGGTAATTGTTTTGGGCTACAGTTATAATTTTCTAACCAGATTACTATAATCCTTTGATGATATTATTTGTCTGAGGAATAATTTTGATGAGAAAAAATCCAGCACGGTTTATGTTTTCCTTTTTTTATGCTTTATTTTTTTTGTTTTACCTCATCCTGTAGAGAGGACAAAGCTCCATTTCACATCTGTTAAGATTTGGGCATGTGCTGAAACATCCACCCCACTCATCCCTCTCTACCATCCTTCACTGCTACAGTGCATGCACAGGAATCAGGATTTGAACATCACTCAAAATCCACCAACTCTATCATCATCAGCTGCTCATCATCAGGGCAAAGATACCAACTCATTGGTTGGACCACGGCCTTCATCTTCTTGATTAGAACAACAAAAGCTAAGTGTAAAGGTGAATGCAAATCATTCTATGATTTTTCATAGATCTCACATGATGTGTACGACAGATTGGTGCAGGTTTGATGAGGATCGTCGAGGGCACTACCCTGCTATCTAAAGATGAAAAGAACGAGGGCTCAGTGACAACGATGATGAAGATGATAATGAAATTAAATGAGGATGATGAAATGAGGATGAAATCAAAAGCGCAAAGGTGTAACGACAAATGATGGATGAAAGAGGACTAACGAGGAAAAATGTTATATGTGACACAACACATCTCCTACTCTACAAGATAACAGATCTCAAATGAATGCTACAATAATGAGCTTAAAAAGACAAATATAAAGTAGAACACACAGGGCACAACATCGTCATATGATGTGAGAAAAAATCATCATGTCAAAACATGCAAACATAAAAGACATATTTCCATGCACATGAATATGATACAAGGGAGATAATACAAATGGAAGAGTTTTAACTAATGTTAAAACAAGCAAACACAACGATGGTATGCATGGATGGACGACATCTGCCCAAATTCATGAGACACAACACAACACACAAACTACCGCCCTTCCAAATCACACTGGCCTGATGCAACATATTTGCATGGAATTCTGCTTTGTGTATTCGGATCAGATCAATGCCCTGGATATTTATTCTTTTTAGAAATACTGAAACACAATTTAATTTCTTTCTTGATGCTTGTGGTGAAGAGAAACAAACATTACATTATCCCTGAGAATACACATGTATCAGACTAGATTCGCACATTTTGTGTTGGTATAAAATTTAGAAAAACATTTAGATAAAAGGGAGTATGAAGAAATATGTACCCTGGTGAAGATGGGTGCATGTACCAGTAAAAGGTCGAAACAGAGGGAAAAGAGGGGCATGGGATGAGGATTCATTGACATTATCCCACTGAAAGTTTACGCACAGCAATGGCTAACTGTTGTCCAATCTCTACAGAAGTCAGATTTGTGTTTTATATGTTCGGCATTGATGGACAAGCCTCTGAGATGGCGAAGAGAGGCGCCGAAGCACATGAAATGGGAACCCACCCATTTCACGGGTTTGTCACTTGTACTCAATTTGAGGCTGCCTTGCTTGCGTAAGTTTCACGTTTTGTCCATGAGAAGAAGAATAGAAAAAGAAAAGAGGACAGAAGGAGAAAGCGCATACAGGGAAAGGAGAGGAGGAGAGAAAGAGAAAACGTTGCAGATAACGGCGCAGATCTAACGCGGGTGTCAGAGAAATTGACAGATCCTAAACATGAGCAGAAGTCGTAATGGGAACTCTGTGCTGCGGAATGGAAAAGAAGAATCCGGTCTAAGAGGACAGACAGTTATTTTTTGCAGACGTTTTTTCTCTTTTTTCCATTTTTTGTGTTTGTTACGGTTCATTGTCATGGTTCCATTGAAAGCCAGGGAGGTCGAGCCTGAGGCAGATGGTTTGAAGTGCGTGGAGGTGGCCTGGAGTCCACAGAGGACCGCGGGAAGGTGCAGGAAGGCTCAGATGATACCATACTGGGCCAGCTCGTGCAGCTCCAGGTGATTGAAGGCCTCCCAGGGGCAAATGACAGTGATGTCTGCAAAGAAACACAAACAGGTTTGTTTTCGGACGGGTGTAACAGCAGATCACAGCAATTGATGGGAAATGCATCTTTTTTTCTCTTTTTTTTCTTTTAACAGGGTTATAAACAGAAGTCAGTAACGTGAAAAAAACAAACAAAAAAACCCCAGAAATTTAAGAAGGGACTAGGTTGCCAGTTCTTTTTCCCTTTTTTAAACAGACAGTTCACACTTAGTTGATAAAAAGGGGATTAAGTTCTCACCCTCTCAATTTGCCTGCAATATACTCTCCATTGTCCCAATAAGCCTTTGTCTTTTTGTATTCTTGTGAGTCAAAGTTAAACATTCCATACTGTAAATACAATCAACTATATTCATCCACTGGCCAAGAGTAGAGGTTTGTCTTCTCCTACTCTCTTACTCATTTCCATTTCTGTTACCCAGATCGAAAGAAAAAAACAAGTGAACTCAACATCTAAACCCAAAAGATGGGAGATGCATTTTAATAAAGAAGTGAACCTACCTGTGCCTAAGCCCTCCATGCCAGGTATATCATCACCAAAGCTGTGAAGAGAAATCAAGAACATCAGTCACACATGATAAATATCTATTCCCCCCTCTATGTGGAGACTTGGAATGAATATGACACAGTGCCGCATGCCAGTCTCACCCCTGGATCCCCTTCTTGGGAGGCTTGCTCTTGAACTGACGGGTCTGCCTCTGCTTGAACTTGGGCGGTCCCTTGCGCGGGGTGGCAGGCCCGCCGGTGACACGGGTGGCCGACTTGATCTCGGCTTTCGGCGGCTCAAGATTCATTCTGAGTCGTTATGATACTGTGCGCGGGTTGTTGGCTTTGACGGACACCTCTCTGGAGTACAGTCGTCTTGGTGATATCTTTGGAAGAGACACAGGAGGTTAATAGAAGTGAAAAACTTTTCACTATTCTCTGTAAATCACCAGGTATTATCTTAGATTCTATAACAATTAATTTAATGTAGCAGTTAGCGTGCAGCCTCTCTCACCTTTGTCTGACATTACAGGCCCTAATCCTCTTACTTGTCTGATGAGGATTTACACTCATATTTCCTTGTCATTCTATATCTGAGATGGACTACCTTGGAGAGAGAGGATGACCCAATTTCTATAATCCCTGGCTCAAGTTAATAAGTATTCCCTGTCTCTGTTTCGAGCCAGCCATACACACATGGGCTAATCTGGTTATAGCAAGGGCAGCACGTCAGATATGCTGAGCATGCACTGAGGGTCTAATGGATCAATCCTCTCACCGCGTCCTCCCGCAATGACATTCATGGAGCTTGTAATAGAACCTCAATACGTTTTTGGATTGAGGATGAGTCATAATCATATGCTATGATAGCAGTATGAATATGTACAGTTAACTATGATCATACCCTGATTAACTTGATTCATACAAAGAATACGTTTTCAGGGTACAGTAGTTTTATCTCAAAATGTCCATTCAAGAAGAAAATACTGCCTTTTCGTTTCCTACGATTAAAAATTTGACCGCTTTGCATATTTGAAAATGGTGATGAAATAACTTCTTATTCACTCTTTCAACACATTAGCAGTTATTTAAGAATTTACCACGTATTGAATAGAAGTTGCTGCTCATGAGTTGCCGTTAACACCCGTGCAGCATTAACAAGCCACAGTCTGTCTTGGTTACCAACCCATTGACTGCATCTAAGGAGAATAGCTTCAGTAACACCTAATTGTTCAGTGTTGTAAAGTGTTACAAAGGAGAAAAAATGTCAAGTAAACAAAGTTGCATAATTGTGTTTTCTGCTGCCACTGATTATGCTCAAATATACAATATTTCTAAACAGACTGATGCATGATGTTATAGGTCTGCTCATTTCCTATAACTGGCCAGGATTGTTTCTGTTTCCTATACACTGTGGTGATTCACCACTATTGTTTAATACCTGGCACAGGTCATAGAACGGAAATAACCTGTTTGCTGTTTTTGGAATAAATTAAAAATTTTGTGTTCACTGCAACACAACAGATTGAATCAATTCACTGACCTAATAAGCAGCTAATTCCAAAAACAATGTACTCAACACAAACCCCACTCTGAGGTTTTATCTTGATCCTAAAAAAAACAATTTAATCCATGACAGATACCCTCATTCTTTTCAGTTCAAGTCAATTAAGCACAAATCCATTGAGTTTCGTGCAGCTCAGGAATAACAATATCCATAATGCCTTGCTGCCATGGCGATTGGTACAATTACAATGAATTCCATTGCAGCTCCAGAATAGCAATATCCACTGTCACTGGCTTTCATGGCGGGTTAGCACAATTGTACCGAAATCCCATGTAGCTCAAGAATAGCAACATCTGTAATCATTCGCTGTCACGGTGGGGATGTGCCAGCAGGTCTACTCACCGGCTGCTTGGGTGAAGGACAGCCAGACGAGTGGGTGTGAGCGCAGCACCGCTCTCTCTAGCAGACGTGTGGACTTCTATGCTAGGCTTGCTGTGAGGGCCAAGCGGGGCTTAGGGGCCCTTTTATATGCTGAGCCCCTCGGCAGATTAGAAACGCACCGCCTACTGTCCCTGTCAAGACTTTGCATGTTTGGGGTTTGGGTCGAGGCAGAGATGGGACAGAAGGGGGGTTAAGGAAAGTGGATAGAGTTGGAACAGAAAAGTTTCATTTTTGTTGTGGGGAATAGATTTTGGAATAAATGTGATGTGCACTATAATAATATTCAGTGATTTGGATTGAATCATTTCAGAAATATAACAGCACATTTGTAGCATTGGTTGTAATTTCTGAATGAAAATTGCTGTGATATGAAGGCGTACTCCATTACAGCAAAATGCTGTCTAATTGCGGTCTAATTTTGACACTGATGAAAAAACAGATTTTTCTTTTCATTTGTATTGTTCTTCTTTCAGATGTCCAAAACATGATGCACTGTATGCCTCTAGAACATTCAAGAATACATTCAGCTATGCTAATCACATACCTGATATTACACCTAATGGGAATATGACACAAGAGGATAAATGAGATAATACAGTCTGAGACATGTTGATGAAGATTATTGATGGAGCTGGAAGCTTCCTGACAGGCCCGGTAGCCCACTCCCTCTGTGTTATGCAATCGTCCCACCATCTGCTACAGGCAGGGTGTCAACAAACCCCTCAATCCTCCATCCTTTAAAAGTCTCTTAGATAACCTTAATGGAAGTTACAATGTAATTCCCCACAGCCAGGGTGACCCCACACGCTAAGACAGACACATGGCTACATCCCACATAACAGAAATCAATCACTCTACAGCTTTGGATTACAAGGACTTCTGATTAGTTAATTACATTGGTTATAAACAAGGACGGGATTCATTTGCCCTATTAATTTGTTGGACAAAATGTGCTCATGGTCTAACATTTCACCACCTCTTATGGTGAAGAAGACTTTAACATATCACAAGATGTTTACATTATGCTACTGGCCCAGTTAGTGGACACTGACCATTAATTTACAATGGATTTGCCCCAATTTCTGTTATTTGGACACGTGCAGTAGGAGGGGCTCATGTGCGTTGGTTGGGATGTGAGGTAGAGGGTCATTATCGTCCTGAGGGTGCGTCTGTCTGGACGTGCCTGATGACCATTAAGCCCTCAGCGGGAGGGTGTGAGGGCACACGTGCCCGGCTCTTTGTAAGCCATTAGTAAGGAGTGAATGATCACTCACAAGAGACAGACAGAGGGGTAGAATCAATGCAAACTAACAATTCTATTATCTAGAAATATCCCATTAACTGATTGTTAGTTTAGTGTCCCATGAAAGGAATTACAGATCATTCTGTGGTACACACAGGCAATCTGTATGAGTATATATACCACTAAGGCAGCTTCATCTCACCCTTTAGATCAGTGATTCTCAACCTTTTTCATATCAAGGACACCTAATTTAGTCCACATTAGGCCCATGGACCCCCATTTGATGAAATTTTGTCTCTGCTACCCAAATCTGAGAATATTTTTATTGTTAGATATGATTTTGTCCAGAATTCCATGACTATCCGTATTATAGAGATAACAGTGATGATCAAAATTCATTCAGTCATTCTTCTACATTCTCTAGCTGTGTTAACTTCTTGTAAATGAAATAATGGTGAAGTTTAACAATTCATCAATTTGCTGGGGACCCTCTGGAACCCACTCAAGGACTCCTGGTGGTCCCCGGACCCCATGTTGAGAACCACTGCTTTAGATCTACATGCATCTGATCTGATTATGCTGCCTTCTGCAAAGAAAATACAAAAGGTTAATCTCCTCAGTAATCTTAAGAATCAAACTGACACAAATTGATGTAAGCAAGATGCACACTTTCAACCTGGGAGACAGTTATGACACGGCCATCATAGCATGATACAATGTGACACATTGCAGTAGAGGCAAAGGCCCTAATCTCCCATCAGCGCGTCTTTAATTTTTTCCAGTACGTCAGAGTCAGCGGGGACACTGCATGATCATGGTGAAACGCCTCATTTGTAATCCCCCGTATAACCCAGATCAAAGAATATCTCTGCTCCCTCGCTGGCGGGCCAACGCTGCCCATTGTCTTCTGGGTAATCAGGATTTATTACAGTGCATCACTATCGCCAGACTGTCGCTGACTCATAGTCATTGAAATCAGGGTCATTGTCACCTAAGAAACTGGCCCAGTGAGTGGCCACAGGCTGTATTCCTCTTCTGAGGTTCAGCTGACTGAAATAAAATACATCATACTAAAAAGGCAGTAGTCATTTTTACTGACATGCCCCATCAGTAGTGGACAGAAAATAGAATTTAAAGGAGTAGTTCAGGTTTGGAGGAAGTCTATCTGATTGATCACAAACTAGATGTCATTTAAATCAATTCAAAATTAAGTGTTTTGGTTATTTAGATACTGTAGTTATAGAAGTTGTTTGCATTTGTTAGTTATGTTAGCGCAAGTGAATGAGCTGAAAACTATTTTTCTTAAATTAATTTGAGTGATCTATGTAGTTAACTATGTTGTAACACTCTTTGGAAGGTGTTGCATGTGCTTTCTTGGAGAAGCAAACATATTCTGCCTCAAATATCTATAGAATCAAAACTCTAAGCAAACACTTTGTGGATGTACTAAAAGCAAACTGAGTTAATCCTCATAAATCTGCTGTCTGAAATGGGTAAATTATTTACAGCAAATACAGTCTTTAGAGCCGAGATAAGAGACATGGACATGATTCAAAGTGAAAATGTTAAGAGGATCAGCCAATGATATCTTAGATCCTCATGAGAGCAAGATACCTATTTCATGACTATCTGGCACTCCCTAGTGGCTTGTAGGCTGAAGGGAAGCCAAGGAAAACAGTAACAGAGTTCTCATTTTATAAATATAGACAAGGGTTATGGTACATAGATCTTTGACAAATAAATGTAAAATGCATTATTTAGAGACAGTTAAATAAAATAAAACAAACTATAAAGAAAATGTATATTAAAATAAATTTACTTTTCACACTTCAATTCAAACTTCAAAACAGATTCATCAAAAGAAAGAAACAAAAAAACAAAAAAAACCCAAATTACAAAACTGATTTGTGCAATATGTTTCATAACTGAGGGGAAAGACTATCTGTTTCAAGATCAGTGGTTAAGATCAAGTTAACATAAGTGAAATAAATCCAATGGATATCCATTCAATGGAATGGATCTCAGTCCCAGGAATGAAACTCCAGTGTGAATATGAATAAACAGGCATATTGATTCTCTTAAGGTGACCACTGCACTATGTGTACCTAGATATTGAAATATGATGTCTCATGGCCACAAGCTGTAACTGTAAGTGTATTTTCACCAGCCAGACAATCTTGTGTCAGACAAGATTGTGTCAATTTCATATATTGCTGCAAATCCAGCCTTTAGCTTTTGGGACATGTACTCAGTGACCATAAGGAGACTATTCCTGACCAACTGAAATGTATAATTAAAATAATATAGTTTGATGTAAATAGATATGTGCGATAAGACAGAGTTATAAAGTGCTTACACATAGTCAAAAAGGCCTTACATAAAAAAAACTCCCCGCAAATTTCAACACGGTAGTCACAGCAATTGGCAGTAAACACAATGTCACTTCTTCAAGAGTCTGATCTCCATCTTCAGGTAGGTTTTAAGGTTCTCATCCAGGACATTCTCCTCTATGGCAGCTAGCGCCCGGTCGCCTCCGTCATGGTAGTACGCCAGGAGCTGCTCCGCATGTTCGATCCACACACAGTTATGACACCCACTCATGCAGCAGTGGGTGGGAGCGGGCGGCGGGCCCTGGTCAGGGGACCAAGCGGAGGTAGCTGGGTTGCATTCGAGGTCACTGTTCTTGGATGAGTCAGTTAGCGTAGGTGGAGCAGGTGAATCTGGTCTGGCACACAGGCTGCGGACGGTCCCACTGTGTAGACCTCTCCACCACGATTGCCGAAAGCAGTGACAGTACCGGTGTCTCATGTGTAGTAGGGAGAGGATGCACAGCTGACAAAAAAAGAAGCAGAATGTTCCATTTGTTTGCAGTGCGGTTAATTGAGGCATGAACAAGAACAATCGCAGCATCATATAGTAGCAGAATGGACCAGAGCCAACTATTTAGGCTTTTACCATACAAAGACAGCTCAATACACAAACAACTGTCTCTTAGCGCAGGCTATATTACACTAAAATATCAGTACAATGTCATGAAGAAGAAGAAACACGAGAAAAGAAACCACACAGAGCTGCTTCAATGGGCAATAAACTCGAAAACTACTTTGTGGACTAGCTGGGAAAGTCTTGCCTCTTTGGCCTCTAGCTTTGGTAGAATAACAGTTACATCATGTATTCTGTCTCATAATGGACATTTCACTTTAAGGTGCTGTAAGTATAACTGTTTTATACTTTTAAAACATTATTTACTGTATAATTGTCTTCAAATGTAGCTAAAAGGGGTCAGTGAAGAAAATGTATCACTAAGGTTAGATCAAAGTCAGCCTTTTAGATCTGCTAGCCAAGAGGATTGTCGCTATGTAGCTTTGTGGCTAATCCAACGTTAGCTTAGCTACCAACCTTCTGTAATGATAACGACGACCTCACGACATTTGTACTCAAACGCAACATCATCACAGAGTATTTTGGTTATGTATCTGTACAACTCATTTTCTTTGACCGGAGACCTGACAGGTATTCCTTCGAGGGGTTTTGTCTTGCGAGCTACTTACGTCATTCTATATTTCCGTGAACTATGACCCTGCGTGTAGCTATAAACAAAAGTGCTGGTTGGCCGAGAGAAAATATATGACCAATGAAATCGACGGCTTCCATATTCTTTGAACCAATGGGAACCGTAGAAGAATTTTAGGGACGGTCCACAACAGACAGGTTGTATTTATAATCTCTAACCAGCAGAGGTCACTATTCTATATACAGTACATACTCTATCTGTCCTATGATGAGGTGCAAATGAAATTCTGATTTCCCTTACAAAAAAGAACGTTAACAATCCTAAATTTTAAAGGAACTGTAAGCCCATACAGGGAAATTATAGTGATACAGTAGGATAAGAAATACCATAATGTACAATGATGTCAGTATTAACTCAATAGTGAGTAGTTACCACAGACACTATACGTCTCTGTGGGAATATTATAATATACAGTATATATATTATCTATCATATATATGATATTATAGTGTGTTTTTGTTAGGGGTGAAAAGGAAGATGCTGTAGCTTTTGCTCATGTTTATTTTGTATTGTTGCCATGCACAACATTATTGGCTTACCTAATTACACTCAACTGTAATCTGTCTGCAGCTGAGAGACTGCATGTGCCTAGTCAGGTTCATCTCATTAGTTGCTGACTCACCTGCACAGATCAACACTTTGATGTCAGTAAGTGCATGTTTACAAGTGAATCATTGGGTCTATTTCTTTTTTGTGTTGTTTAAGATTGATCTTTTACGCTTGCGCTTTTATCATTATTTTCCTCTGGCTATGTCAAAAAAAGCTATGAGGTGTATTTTATCATCCCAATCATCTCTTCTGCCTCTTCCATTAGATTAATTAATTTAAAATACTCCTGTGTGATGCTTGAATGATTGTGGTCAAGATTAAAATTGCTGTAAAGTAAACTCTGATAAGTTCTGCTACTTCTCCATACAGCTGCATCTAAGCTGAAACCATATCTAAGTTGTATAAGCAGCTCGGGCCCCTTTGTTAAAATGCTTTGATGGACTTTCACTGACCTAGTTCATGACTAATTATGTGTTACTCAGGTTGCACTGAAAGAGCTTTAGAACCATTTGAAAGCAGATTTGGTTAGTAAAATGCCTCCTTTATGCTCATGTGTAAAATTAAGTCTTCTTTTGATGTAGTTGTTCTTTATTAGACTATGGCTCCACTACGCCATACCATGTCCTGCCACTTTCTTAACTATTTGACCCATTCACTGATGCATGAGGAGGTATGTGTGTGTGTGCGTGTGTGTGTGTGTTTGAGTATATGGAAGAGAGGGAGCGTGAGGTTGAGGTCCCCGCAGACCTTAATGTTTGCAAGCCACATCCATGGTAACGTTATGTGGAAACACAGCAGCTGCTTGACTAGGCATGAGATACCAGGTGTGTGGTGGGGCATGTTATCTCACCAGAGGCTGGGGACAATGTGACTTTATCCTAGGGAGAGGCTCTCCACCACTCAGAGTCACGGTTCATACAGACTCAGACCTTTATTCAAACACATAAGCCTAACCACATTTAAAAGGCTGCTGATAATATTATGAAAGGACTGATGGATGGCAAATAATCTCATTCTGAAGTGGACTATGGACTGTATAGACAGAATGTAATATACAGGCAAGAGTCTTATAGTATTAGTCAGTGTTTTCTTTATATCATTTTTACTTTATATCATATCTGACTCCATTCCACAATTTCATTTGTTATCAAGAGGTGTGCTTGATTTTGCATTTTTCACCCCAAAGACAGGATGGACAGAGACTTTATTCTATTCATGCTACAGACCGGAAGTGATATCACAATGAAGCTGTCAGACTAGAACAATATGCTGTACTGTATGGGTGGATAGAAAATACCCGGCTGATATCTTAGTCAAATCAGCTGTGAAATGAGTAACCATGCAGGCAATAGTGTTACACTATATCCTAATGTTTCTGTTTTCTGTTTAGTCATAGCTGCACACACACAACACAATCACAGCCAACTCTATTACATAAAAATGTTTATGTTTCATATCCTTTCAAAAAGAGGATTCATTCATATAATGTGATTTAATATATGGTTGAGACAATCTAACAGTGTTTAGTGTCAACCAGCACAGAGAATCTCTAAGTATGTCAGGTATGTGACCAGTGGGGGGGCAGAGAGGTCCGCTTTCTCTGAGACTCCCAGCAGCTTTTCCTCAGAAACAGTCCCACCGCTGCCCCGCTGCCGGATAAGGTTTCTCTCAACACCTTTTTCCTCGGAAAGCCTGGAACCTCAGTTTGCCTCCGGCAGGTATTTCCTGAGAGGCCTGCGCTCAGATTGAGGGAAAGATAGATTGAGCCAGGCACATGGCAAACACGCAAAGAAAACACACTTAAGGGAGGCTATTTCTGATGCTGCTGTTGCATTTCACGTAAACCGGTGGTTCCCAAAGTGGGGCCCAGGGACTCCCAGGGGTCCTTGAGGGAATTCCAAGGGGTCCCCAGAAAAATGAGCGATTCATTCCACTATTATTTCACCTCCTGGAGGTTAGCACAGTGAAAATATTGTGTTTACAAGGATGACTATTTTGCTCATAGCTTTCATTCTTTTCCCTATTGGTATCACCTCACCTACAGTATAAACCGGTATATAATTCTGTACCAAGTATGTAACAACAAATATTTTCTCAGATGGGCTTCCATGGGACAAAATCTGATATCTTTTTAAATGGGGCCTATGTATGGCCTAATGCAGATCTATTTGGGGGGTCCTTAATGTGAAAAGGTTTGGGAACCCCAACATAAACAGCTTAGCACTGGTTGCAGGCATTCTACAAGAGCTGAAGGATAAGCTTCATCACTGATAATCCTGGTGAAACACCGCATGCACAAAAAGGCCTGGCAGTACTTCTATCAGCAGTTGCACATTCCACAACTTGGCAGCATTGCACTGCCCCACTATATATGAGAAAGATCAACCAAAGATTTCTCAGAATTGTGCCTTTTTAAAATAACAGTGGTACGTGCTAAAAGTCGTATCTCCAGTTTTCAGAGTGGCCTCAAATCATTGGCAAAAGGAATGTTTTCCCTTTCCTGGTGGGATTGGCAGAGTTGTGCATGTGTTGAGCTATCTGTGCCTACTTAGTGTACCTCTGATACTGTAGTGTGACTATGTGGTGCCTGAATGAAGAGGTATTTTCTAGCTACAGCTGTGTCAACAGTCTGGGCAAACAGCTCACCCAAAGTCCTTCAAAATAGGGGAAAGTGGGCAACAAGGTTTTTCTGTCTGATCGTGCCAGTTCCCCGCGTCACGTCAGCTTTTCGCTGAAACGCCCCAGTAGAGGCGACTCAGATAACCGAGCATCTTTTCCGTTTGTGAGCCTGCGAGGATGAGCTCAGGATCTGACAGCCCGCATACAAAGAGGCTGGTTAAAAAGGTAGCAGGGAGGTGTTTTGGTGCTCAGGTGTCCTTCCTTCAAGGTCTTCCTGGCTGACTCACAGCGCCAGCTTTGTCCCGAGCGCACAAAGACCACACTGTTCGCTTTCCTGGACCGTATAGCGGCCGTGCCACTGCTCCAAAATGACAACTCAGTGACACGCCTCAAATGCAGACTTGTCAGAAAGGTCAAAAACATGTTTGTGTGTGTGTCAGTCAGGGGGTTGAAATAGGGGGATGGATGGAGAAAGACAACAAAGAAGAAAAAACAAGAAATAGGGTTCAATTTCAAAGTAATAGGGACCCATATCTATCAAAAACATGACTGCATCTTTTTTTTTTTTCTATCTACACATAGAATTATTTTTGAACGCAACATGTTGGTGTAAATTAGCATTTTCTAGAGTCAAAGCTGCCTGCTGATCAGTCTAAATTCCTACTTTTCACGCCAAAATAAAACTATGATTCCCAACTCCATTATGATGGGTTCTAACCCCACAGTCCTAGCAGTGTGAAGCTGTCACCGATAATGCTAATGACTGACATGATACAGCAAAGCCTTTTCCCTCAGAGGGCACGAGGATAACATGACAAACAGTGGAGAGGCATCAGAAGAACACTCCAATTAAGCACAAATGAGTAGGGAGCCAAACCTCACAGGTAAAAGCTGAGAAAAGGTGTCACCTATGGGATGCTTGCTTTCTTACTGAAGTGACTGTCCACGACATTACCATGTAAATCTCCTCAGCACTGTGTTAAGCTGACCCATACACAAGTTGGGTTCCACTTTGTATGTTTCTCTTGCATCATATATTATAGGTAAATCCAGGGAATGCCCTATGCATATGTAATCATATGAAAATTCACCATGGATATGAAAATGTCGGCTCCGCTGAACCTTATAATCCATTTGTACTTATCAACTTTGTCTACCAAATCATGCCATGAAACAAGCCACCCTCTGTTTTCCCACAGCTCGGTGCAAGCGGCTGGTAAATCATTCTTTAGCTCGGCCGTGAGGTCACAGGATCCATAGAGGCCCATGCTGGTTGAGTAACTTCAAATGAACGGGCCTGAATGCACGGCGTGTTCCTGCCGTGGAAGTGGATTGACCGATCGGTGGCCCCCGGCTATTAACACTTCCGTCATCTAACACTTCCACAGTTCACCCCTGTGGCCCCGCACAGGAGCTCTGTATAGTACTGTAATAGCCGTGATGTAAACCTGTTGGTAAACCGCACAGAGGTTCAGGCTGGGTTCACTTGCTGGAGTTAGAAGATGAAATAGAGTATTGTGAGTTGTATGATCTTACAAGTGACTGTATTTTACACTGGTGTATGTTTCATAGATCCACCCCATGCTTGCAGGAAAGCAGAAGCAGAACAGCCTGAATGTGTACCTTGGCTCAGAGTTTGCTCCTGATGTGAACTCATCAATGGTTTAGACTTGGCCATGCTGCTGTTTTTCAGTTTGCTGAGGCGTGGGGGCCCGGCCCGCAGATTCGGGATGGGAGGGGGGCTGCCTTTTAAGAGGTGGGGAGTGTTATTTTGGAGGGACAGAGGTGCTTTGACTGGGGCCGGAGCTCTGGGCACCGATCACGCCGGGCTAAGTTTATCGGCCAATGTCCTACTTGGATAAACAAAAGGCAAAATGAAATGAACACGTATTCAAATAAACGGACTCTAATGCACACTCTGTTGGTAATGACGTGATGTTTGTATTGGTTATCTACCTCTTTAACACACATTCTGAAAAGTGTGTTTTGCCTCGCTGAATACCAAATCACATCGGCCTTTATAGGATGTAAACAATATCTATTACATTATGTCCTCTGCACAGAGAGAGCCTGAGTGACATTTATGAATATTAAAGGCTCTTCCAGGAACGCTGCAACTTTTTCCCTTGCCGTTTTGCTCAGCAGTGTAATGATAGCTGACTGCGGTTCATGTCTTGGCTTGATCGCATATTGTGTGTATGTGTAACTCACTGGACAAAGCTTGGCAGTCCAGATACCTGCACTATCAGCAGGACACAGGTGCAGCCTTCTAGCACTAATTACCTCACAGTGAGACATCTCTAACACTCGTGATGCTCTTCCAGCAACGGGCCATGCTGTGGTGCCTCTGTATCCCGCTGGACACACAACCTCACCCGACTACAGTTATATGGAACAGCATGCTAAGGCGAAGGTGTATACATGCAGTAAAGATGTCACGGCTTGAATCTGCGTGAACTTCGTCGCCTGTCATGGCCTCATTCTCCACTATATAATACAAGGCAACAGCAAACAACCAGGTCAGTCAATGTGTAAATAAAATCGAAATGCCAACAAAAATGAATGTATTTAAACCAATCTGTATTCATTACCAGGTAACAATAATGGTATTTCCAGAGATATATGCCTTTTTTACAATCTATGAGTCAAAGTCTTTAAGGGCAAGGTTGTGAAAATAGACAAAATATAGAAGCAGGCTTTCACTACAAGTTTGACTGACGCTGTGTGTATGTGTGTGTGTATGTGTGTGTGTGTGCGTGTGTGTGTGCGTGTGTGTGTGTGTGCAGAGATAAATCCAATATGACTGCAGGCTAATGGGAGACAACAAGCTACCGGTCCTGTAAATAACCAATCACATCATGCATCACTTTTCACTCCATGAATGATGCAGACCGCAGTCATTTCTATGGCTTCATCAGACAGTATTGAGCATTTGGCATCAAGAAGACACACTGTAGTTGTATAATAGTCATCTGAACAAAGCTTAATGTGTGGGCGCTAAAACAAAGAGCTACGTCTCCACTTTTGACCTTCCTATCCTTACATAATATACTAGTTCTGTTACTTGAACCTACTGTTGAATAAATTGGGGTCAGGGCTTTCATAACTCTACACTGTCTCAGCAGAATGCTATGCTGTGATGTGAAATGAACATGAAACATCCTGTTTTTCCCTTCCCCTGGACATAAAAGGTGAAGATGACAATGCATGTCATGTCATGTTATCCTTAATATATCCTCTCATATCTCTTATCTAGCCTGCAGCAGTAGTGTCACATAACCTTTTACTGTCTACCATGTGAAACTGAGAATCCCACATAAAACACATGTAATTGTCCACATAGTGATAGCAGAGTCTGCTGAGCCTTAAATAGACTTGGGATGTAACCCGGCCCGTATCGCCTTCTCCTGGGACCTGGGGGTTATCAGGCCACAGCAGTTGGATTGGTTATAAATCACAGGTCAACCTCTTGACCACAGCCGCCACCAGCCACCCAGTGTGTTACCACAGTCCTGTGCCACAGTAAGCAGCCTGACACAGATGGGGGGAATGTAATAGAGGCATGCTGAAACATGAGCGGGGGGGGATGTTCGGGAGAGAGAGGGGGTTACATAAGGGCTTGTTGCAACTGATAATGTAATAACTTCTGGATAATGTAACAACTTGTCCCAGTAATTGGGTCAAAAACGTAAAACAAACCTGTTAATGTATTAAATGACATCACATCATTACATTAACCAACAATTATTACTTCAAAAGGGATGTAATAGCTTGAATTATTACATTCTTCTTCTAGTTATAACGTTATTAACCAATTTATTATTACATCATAATGTGATGATATTACATTATCCAGCATTACATTAACAGGTTTTAATAAATTTTCTGCCCATTTTATTACATTTTGACAAGTTATTATAGTATCCAGCAGTTTTTGCATTATCAGTGGCTCTGTAAATTGACAGCTGCTATTTACACAGCAGAATCTATATCAGCTCAGCTCATTAAGATATGCTTTCTCTCAGACAGCTCCCGTTGGAGTGTGCACACTGCAGCCAGTCTATATCTAGTTTTTAAAGCCTGTGAGTTATGGGCCTGGATTGGGGGAGCTGGCAGCTGACACCGTCATAGCTGAGATGACGCAAAGCCCAACACAGATAGTGGACTCTCTTCTGAGTAAACAGTTTGTGGGAAGATTTGATGGTGAAAACCTGGATACACGTTTCCAAATCCCTCCAACATTGGGGAATAGAGAAGATGTTGAGTGACTGAAATGTATTTTTAGTATAAAGAGACTTGGGAGATACTTTGGCATTGTAGGGGAAAGATTACTCTAACCACAATCAATTATTTCCATCCCCTTTGCTGACCTTCATGCCTCCAGCCATCTGATGTCAGTGAGGCTGGATCCATTACTGCGATCGCACGTGATGATAAACATGATTGAATTTGGGTGCTTACTAATATTCCTCTCACGTAATGCCTCATGGACCTTTACACTGTCTACCAACTTGTAATCAAACAATAGCATGGCCTGTGTAATGTTACCAAAAACTGCAGTCTTGCTGTGTGTGGAATAAATAATTTGTTTATCACAGGCTGATTGACACAAGATGCAGAGGCTGCACTTTTATTCAAATAAATCCATCAAATTAAAGCTGCAAACAGCGATGATCGGGCCCTCGCACCTCTGTGCACGTCAGGGTGTGCCACAGCTGCGGCGTCGTAACCAGACACCGACCGGTCGATGCGGCTCTGAATTTTCATGTGTTTTGGACACTGCAGGAAGGAGTTAAATGTTACTTCCTGTGTCCACTATGTTGTGCTGGAGAACACTCTCTAATCACTAATCATACGTTATGTTCCAGTATATCAAGTGTAGACCACACCATGAAAATTTCATGTAAATCAAATGATGATTGTCACACAAGGCTTACTTCCTGTTGCCAGTAACTGGTGCAATGACTATGACTCCTAATTGGCATGTAGATGTCCTCAGGCCTGGACTCTAGTCCAGCATGTGAATGCTGGTGCAGATCGGACAATGTACACTCAAGTTAACACAACTTCCTGTTTCATGGCGAAACATCAAAATTCACCGCGCCGCCAGGGCAACGCCATTCGACGAAGACTCCCGATCTTCACAATGAAGCATCATCAAGGTTTTAAGGCTTTTCTGACCACATTTGATGGTGGATCTGGTCAACCCGCTAGGAGGAGTACAGCAAAGTATAAAACATGTAATTTCCTGTTGCCAGTAGGTGGCGCTATGACTATAACCGAATATCGGCATGTGGATGTCTTTAGGCCGGGATGCTTATCAAATGTATGAAGTTTGGGGCAGATTTGACCATGTACAGTCCAGTTACCAGCCACTTCCTGTTTCTTGGCGAAACATGCTGCGCCGCGCCACGCCCACGCCGTTCAACAAAAAACTCAAGCTTTTGATAACTTTTCATTGTTAAGGTCTTTTATACACGCTGACCAAGTTTGAGGTGGATCCGATTACCCCTGCAAATGGTCAAAAATGAACAAAAATGTCACAAAAAATTAAAAATGACTGACTTCCTGTTGGGTTTAGGTCATGGCACCAAGAGACTTTTTTTTAAGTCTTGGGATGTTACATGTGCCTACCAAGTTTCGTACGTCCAAGTGAAACGTACCGCGAGGGCTACTTTGTTGAAATTTTGTAGGGGGCGCTATCGAGCCATTTTACCACACCCATGCACAAGACCCATAAAATATATAATTTTTCGCCACTTCTGAGGCATGTGCAAAGTTTCGCAACTTTTCGAGCACCTTTAGCCCCTCAAAAATGCGATTCATTTGGACAAAAAATAATAATACTCCACGAACTAAATACAATAGGGCTTCGCACAGAAGTCGGTGCTTGGGCCCTAATAATTGTTCTTAATATGGTATAGTAAAATTATAGGCAAAATAAATGTCAGCAGTCTCCAGACAAAACAATGGCTCATTCTGCCCTCATATCTCATATGCCAATCATCTCTCTGTTGAAAGAGCTGTGTGAGAGAGAGTGGCCCTGACTCCTGAGCTGTTGTTTCTGTCTGGCTTGCTGTGGCCTCCCATAACCTTGACTCTGGAGTCTTCTAGCTCTGTCTGACGCTTGCAGAGCCCGAGGGCAGTGAGTATGAAAATCACCTGTGTAATGGGAAGAGAGAATGGGGTCAGTTTCCACTCCCAAAGTAATTACCCTTTGAGATGTCATCTCCCAGCAAGCACCAGTGATCTGCTCAGTTATCATACAGGAAATATTTCCCGTCACCTCCACTGTCACAACACACCCTCATGACCTCATATCCTCATGTGAACTTCATCACATGTTGATTAGACGACATGCCACTTAGTTCCACAAGTGAATATTTATTTCGATTAAAAACAAAATCAGTGGCTGCGGGATGTGCAATCAACAGTTCTTAAAACAAAATATACATTACGATGAAGGCATGATGCTCACGCTGGTTTGATTGGTAAAAATTAAATAGCACATAAGAGTGCTATAAATAGTTTTCTTTAAATATGCATTTTCATAAAATTCCATGCAATGAGGAACCATTGACACATTAACAACATATTTACATGAAATCAATACCATGTGATGTGTGAATTCTGTGTGCTACAAATGATATTCACAATCCAGGCACAAAAATATATATTGACACCTACAATTAAACTTGACCGTGCACACTTGCAACCTAATATATGAGTATATGTGATTATAGGTTATATCCTTCTTTTTTCCAGGTGGTGTAAACACACATTCTAGTTATGCCAAACCAAATATAAAATGTTCCATTGCTTTTCCACCTCTGGGATTACAGTAGCTATGTTACTTCCCACCTGTTGCTCCACTGATTCTAGTGTAGGTGCCACAGTTGGTGTGTATGTGTGTGTGTGTGTGTGTAGGGAGGAGAAGTGCACTTGTATGCGTGCGTGTGTGTACACCGCATAATCACGTCGTGCCAAAAACACTCCTGATGCTTAGGGAGCCTATTCTCTTCCAGCATTCTGCATGTCAGCACCATCACTCTTCATCTGTGTCGTTTGGCCCGGCGGAGAGCTCACAGTCCATTCTCGGTAAATGGCGACCATTGCAAAACGTCATTGTTCTCTAGCAAAGCCACGGCTTCACCCCGTGCTTTGACTTCCAAATGAGGGCCTGTACTGTCTGATAGTCCGTCAATAGAAGGTTTAACTGTTTTCCATCAGCGGCGATGACCCAGCGTTCGCCTCCACATGTCGGGGGCCGGTGGTTCCTCTTAGAACCAGCTTAGGGAACCGTGGACAACAGCAGGAGATACAGTCAGCAGGCGCAAATGAAAATACATGAACTGAAATGTCTTGGACAGGGTGTTGAGAGCTGTGGCGTATTCACCACTGGGTCTTCCTATGCAGTCCATTCCCCTGAAGAGTGAAAGAGAGAGAGGATATAGTTAAACATACTGTACTGTTATTTTACTCAGTATATTTCAAAATAAGAGGAAGAAAGAAAAGCGGGTTTTTAGAAGATACAAGATGACAGGAAATATTTAAGAGACTAAAAGTAAAAGAGACAACTTAATCAAACACAACCTCCACTTTTTCTTCCATTTCCCTAAGAGAAAAGATGGTCACAGTACAGAGTCGACTCAGTCCATCCAGCATATTGAACGAGCAGGGTAAAAGACACGAGGCATTGAGAGATGGATAGCTCCACAAGGTAAAAAAAACCCCCCAAAAAAACAAAAAAAAACAGCCAGACAAAGAAGTGATTCATAGGCAACCTGTTAGAAGAAGTTGCTATGGATACAGCAAGAGCTGAAAGGACTACATGTGCAGAGGCAGGAGAATAGAGAAGCATCTGGAGGAAGGCAAGTGGATAAGGAGAAACTGAGGAGGAGAGGTGAGGAGTGAAGAGGAGAGGAGTGTGTGTGTGAGGGGGGGGGGGCAGGGTACGACCTACGCTATTGCCGTTTGTCTGTGTGTGTGTGGCATCGGCGATCTCGGTGTGTAGCGAGGGGGTGCTGCTCCCGCTGTTGGCCGCCGAGTTGGTGGAAGCCCGGGGGATGGCCGAGTCGTAGGACAGCTCCGCCTGGTGCTGCGTGAAGTCATAAGATGGGCCATGACAAAAACATCCAAGAGAAGCTCCCCGAAGTCTGTGTCATCCTTTAAATCACTTCTTAACACCTATTTCTACCAACCTGCTTTGATGTAATGAGGTGTGACCAAGTCAGTCTCAAGTCTTAAGTTTAAATGTAGAACAGCAAGTCAAGTCAGAACAAATCAAGAGTCTAGTATCAATTTAAAATCTTAAAGAAAACTAAATATCTAGGACTTTTCAATGCAACATGGTTTCAATAGGATAAAAACTTGCTAAGTGCATCATGAGTTTGATTTCTATAATCGGTTTCAACTTAAATTAATAAATTAATTATTAAATTCAATCATTCCATACAAATTCAGAAAACAGAATTTAAATTCAGTCGTCTGCTGGAACAAATCTCATCACTTTCAATCTTAGTCATTTACACAAACACAAAAAGACTTTAGAAACCTTTTCAAGTCATCAAAGTACAAGTCAAAGTCAAGTCTCAAGTCTTCTCCTCATGCATCAAGTCAAGTCTCAAGCAATTAAGACTGTGACTTGAATCTGACGAGTCTCCACCTCTGGTAATGATGTTTCCCTGTTGCCACTGTCCTCTTCTTTTCTTTCTTGTTTCTGTCTCCTTTCTCTCCATTCTGAAGCACTTTGTACACTTTGCTTCAGAAAAAGTGCCTCACAAGTAAAGTTCTTTTGACTATTATCAATATAAGTTCCTCATTCCAATACAGCTTTGCCTACCGCAGTGTGAGTGCCAGCGACTGTATCTTTACTGTTCACGCCACCCTATTTCCTATGAAAAGGTGGCCGTAAACAACATATTCAAATGTGCGTATGCAAACATGGGCCTACTCACATTCCCCACTCCTTTGCTGATGAGAGCCAGCTCAGTGGGCTGGTACACCGAGCTGCGCAGCTGACCGCTGTAGCCGCTGTAGGGGGAAACAGGCTTGGAACCTGGGAGGGACAGACAGGGAAAAGCAACAAACGTGATCATTTTGTCACCCATGAAAACAAGCCCTCTCAATATCTTTAGGCCTCTTGAGCACTATCCCAGGCATTCAGTGTTCCCTGGCAACCATCTGTGAAAGCCTTATGTTACAAACACAGCACTTAATCACCATGACAAGACCGTAAGCAACAGAGGCACCGTCAGGCCTTTATCTTGTTTGTGCTTCGAGTTATGTATCCTCTACAGATGGGTGTGTGAGACGACCTCGTCATTCTCTCAGGTGGGAGCGCCTGCTCTTCCTGTGAAATGTCTCCCCTGGATGAGAGCGGCGCCACACCTCCGTCTCCACGGCGACGCGGCAGCGCAAACACAAGCCGCTGTGTTTCTGGTGGGAATCGGAGTCAGACCGAGTGGGAGTGTGTTTGTGTATGACACGCGGGTTAGGGACACAGTTAGATACTAGACATTCATTAACACATACTGTAGGGAATGGCTCATTCCCTCTGAATCACCTGCTGCAACGATGGGAGTGGAATGTGTGCTACAGAAGTTGGTAGATTGAATGAATTTTCATGTCCTACAGCTGAGGGAAATCATTGACTTTTTGGTCAGAGCCCACAACGTAAGGAACAAACTCCACTGTAAGTTTAACCCTGCAGAGGGAGGGTTGAGGGGTTTAGTCAAATATTGGAGCTTTGTGCAGCAACCACCAGATCGGAACTCGAAATTCAATATATCACAATACAAAAATGTGACAATACGTATCGCGGGGCAGAAAAATGAATCGCAATATTAGCTACATTTTAATCTGCAGCAGTAATCACAGATGAGATGTCTTGCTCATCACAGTTTCACAAGCTCTCCATCCAAATTATATTATTTGCACTTTGCAATGACATTTTTAAGTTGTTGTTTACATTCTGGCAAGCCATTGCTAGAAAGATTTGTGGCTCAGAAATAAACATAATTCTGCAGTCATACTTTGTGTTATCGCATATTGAATCGTTTTGTGAGACAAGCGTTATCGTCCCATCACTTGTAGGCTGTGAATGCAATAATAACTATTCATCACAAATCCAAAATTAAATAATATGTCAGTGATTTTTGAATAGAAAAGATAAGATACAAATTGGATTACACCTCAAAGACATGAAACTGACAAGCTGACAGACCAGTGAAAGACATCCAATAGCCTTCTAGGGCTTGACTGGCCACATGGCGCCATCCGCATTACCATCTATGATTATCCCACCCACTCTACCAAAAGCCCTGATGATCAGTCCTGGCCAGCATCAAAGGCAGGGAGCCACGGAGGGGTGTAGGGTGCAGGACAGTGTGTTCTGTTCTGTTTGGCTCTGCTACTGCGAGATCAGATACTGTTCAGCATCTCAAATTCTGTAGGGTCATCGCATAGATGCAAAACTACCTTTTCAGGACGTTTCGTAGGGTATTTGGTCTTTTCCAATGATTTTTTTTTCATGGACTTGAAACTACTATTGATTGCTCATCTGTAACTGGTGACTTTAGAGATATATTGTTTCATACATCAAGGTCATACTGAATAATCTATAATGACAGAGAGAGATTTTAATATAACAAACTATATACAGACAAAGCACAGCATGTACACTTGAATGGTCCCATTGTAAACCATGTGTCAGAAAGATATGATGTACTTCCACTTCGACATTTGCTCATAGTGTTAGATATGTTGACTCTGTGTGACATCAATTTGTTTGTGAGATTACTGGAAGGTGAATTTAAGAACATGGGCACATTCATTATGCAAATAATCTCACATAGTAACCTCCCTGAAAGACACAGTGTACATAACACTGGAGGTTACTGTGTGAGATTATTTGCATAATGAATGTGTCCATGTTCTTAAATTCATTTTCTGGTAATCTCATAAACAAACTGAAATTGTTGATATATATATATATATACATATATATATATATGTAGCGAGAAAATCATTGATTTACAAGGCAAAGTAGGACTAACAACAGTCTCCTGACGAATGAAAATGTACTGCTGTGCATAATGATGCGTTCACGTCATATCGGAAGAAGAGGAAAAACAGATGACATCTCATTGTGACAACTTAGAAGCGTTCATGTGTTTAACTTGTTGGAACACCTACATCTAAAATAATTTTCATTTATGAATTTAAAATCAACCATAAACAAACTGCAGCAGATAATTAGCACTTTTCAGAAGTAGATTTGATTGTAGAAGTGTGATATAACAATAACTGGACTACTAGGTTACCACTAGGAGGCTGAGGTGAGCTGCTAACTGTTTTCCCAGTTAGCAGCTCGCATTTACAGTAAATCCAACATGACATGAACGTAGCGTGACAGTTCACCTCACAGGTTTCACAGGAATTGTGAATGGTGAAGGTAAACACGCATCATTTATGATCGACTGTTTTCAGAGAAGCTTTGACATTGGAATTGAGTGAAGATGTCAGTGAGGGAGGTGACATACGCTACGTACCTTGGTTGGGTTCATCCATAGAGAAAGCCTTGTTCTCCATGAACATGTTCTGGGAGCTCTGTTCCTTGAGAATGGTCTCGTAGCCCACCCCTCGGCTGGGGTACAGGTCCTCCGCGTAGCTTTGCGGGCTGTCGTCTTCAACGGCCAAACAGCAGATTTCTGGGATGGTGTGGAAGAAGAGGAACACCCAAGCATTTGCCACCAGGGCTATGGCCAAGGTGGGGTCATCCCACCTGGGACCCCCCGTCCTCTCGTTCCCATAAACGTACATGACGATCCACGCCACCCAGATCCCGACAGAGACCAAGCTCGTCAAGAGGATGAAGGCGCCCTCCTTCTTCCACTGCTTATGCTTGCCCGCCATGATGGCCAGACTTGCCACTACCACCGCCAGGATCAGGTTCATCACGTAGATGAGCGCCATGACAAAGTCCTGGTTGGCAATGTTGCAGGGCGTTGCCGTGGCTCTGCCAGGTTCGGCCGAGGCGTTGAGCGGCTGCTGCGGGTGGCGCACCACTGTGATGATTAGCCACTCTGTGTTGATGACCACCTCCACCAGCCACAGCCCCACCGCCCCCAGACACAGCACCCAAGACCTGGGCCCACAGTTCCGCCTGGCAAGGATGTTCAGCCTCACGCTTTGCATCAGGAGGCAGGCGAAGCAGCCGGCAAACAGCACTCCAAAGAGGAACCTCCGCGAGGCGCAGGTGGAGAAGTCCTTCTCTACAATGAACGCGAAGGTCAGGCAGAAGAGGCCCAGGGTGCAGAGCAGGAAGCAGGCGTGGAGAGCCACCGAGCTCTTGCGGTTCTTGTCCGCCACGAAGGGCAGGCTGGCCAGCAGCGAGATGAAGAGCACGATGGAAGACACCACGCCGGCCCCGGCGAAGGCATCCAGCACGATGCCCCACACTGCGCCGAGATCACACAGGTTGTAGTAGAGGGAGTCCACATTAGGGCCGCAGCCCTGGGGGGTGATGTTGGCAGCCATAGACTGAAGAATGAGAGCAGACTAGAGGAGGAACAGCTGAATTCCTGGATCCCAGCAGCACCTGTTCACATGGATAGAGAGCGAGTCTGAGAAAGCTGGGAAGTGGACAGATCTTAAGGAGTCTTAAGACACAACGTCATCCATTCAAAATAAGTGATACTGCAGCCTACACCCTATCAGGCAAATATTATTCATGCATGAGTCAGTGTGCACACACAAACACATGGAAATCTAAACATAACCTTAATCATGATGTCATGTTTTCTGTTAACTTTTCCCATAAAACTATGTAATGAAAACTGACTAAACTGTTATTAATAGCATGAAAGCATCAAATAGCTGTAAAACCTCACCAGCCACCAATTATAAAAAAATGTCCCAGTAACTTCAAACCCTGGACCTTTTCCCAACTCTACTATTAATCATTAATAGGATCTGTCGACAAATATTGTTTCTTTTTACGTTGAGAATAAAGTGCACCTTGAATCAATGAGGTGAGAGTCCACAAAAAACCTGAGGTACCGTGGATAAGAATGTCATTGTAAAATGTACAGCTGCAAAAAATACACATATATATCAAATCGAGGAGTGGCACATTCCATGGTACCTTTTCAAGGCTCTTTATTAAATTACATCACAACAACACAGAACATTGTCAGCCTTTTTGAATGAACATCTCCACAGTCCCAGACTTGTCCTTCTGCTGTGCCAGGCTGTTTCTCTTTGTCCCCATCAGATCCAATTACACTGAGCTGAGGACAGTCCCGGAGCCAAATCGATGGATGTGTGGTGGCGGATGCTCAGTGTTTCTGGTCACTCAGTCAGGACAAGGACCTTTATGGACTAAAGAGTCCAGCGTCTTTATTCCATGCACCTAGATTTGATTAGTCCCTTTGCGTAATGTCATTTTCCGGCCAATTCTGCCAATTATCCCAGCTAATGTAGGGTTGCACATCCAGTCAATTACTTGTTAAGTGAGGAAATATAGACTTCCAATTTGGTTTAGTTTTAGAGTTGGACCTCTGATCACACACACAGAACCATGCATGCGCTACAGTATTTATTCCAAGGTCTCGGGGCTTTCAAACAGAGGCATGCTGCAATATTAGCAGCCATTCACAATCACAAGTAGACATCAAGGGCATTTTCACCTCAGTTACCATGGAGAGCTCAAGGACCAACTGTTTCATATTATGCTCGTCATTTCTGAATGTTCAAGGTAGGAATGCAAAGCAGGTATTTAGATATTTCATTGTACTATCAGGCAAAAATGAAATAAGTCATTAGGGGGGCTATCTAGTAACTAGGCCTTCTGTATGCATTAGTATCTCACATGGTAGACTTCTCCTTTAAAACAGGGGGTCTCAAACTTTAGGGACCCCAAAATGGATAAACATTAGACCATGGACTCTTTTGGGACCCCATCTGAGAAGTTTTTTTTTCTCCATATGATATGATACAGAGACAACTGTGTATTCTGTAAGTGGGGAGACAACAGTGTGGAGGAGAGTGAAACCTCTGATCAGAACAATCATTCCTGTAATATTCTCTCAAAGTCCTATAAAAATGAATAAAACAATTAAACTATTCCTCATTTTGCAGCAGACCGCTGCGGGGCCCGGGCTCCACGTAGGGGACCACTGCTTTTAAGAAGCAGCAGCTATATGACTGCAAGAGCCTATGTGTCCAACCACGAAAAATGCACGTACAGTAGCCTAATGGGCATCGCCTGCACATCTGTACAACTAAATGGACGTCAAGTCAAAAAGTGCAGAAGTGCAAAAGTAGTCTGTAAAAGAGTCTGATGATATATATACATTTTAAATATATATATTTCGAATATAACAAATTCGAAATATATTTTAGACACTTCCTATGCTGTTGATCCAAAATATATTTTGCACTCGATTGAAATCCATTAACATACTTTTTTTTAAGTGTTTGACACTTTTGTATAGGCTATTTTGAAACATATCGCTACATGAAACGTATAGGGTTTTTTTTTCTTTCCAGTGTGTGGGTCAATTGTTTACGTTAAATTATTCACAGCCACATACAAATCTCACAAAGCCAATACACAAACTTTGTAGAAGTCGAAATGCAGCATCATTATTATTCATCTTCAACAGGAAAATAAAATAAGATGTGAAAGATGCATTACCTGAAGGTCTGATCCGCTTCAGTAGAGGTCTGTAGTTTGTTGTTCTCCCCAAGAACTCGCTTCTTCACCTGCTCCGGACTGAGACACCGGCACAAAGTGCGCTCATAATAAAATGATCGAGGGAAGAAAGTTAACGAAAGATTGCACTCTTGATTAATTTCCTAATAGAATCCCTCATTACATTGATTGATCTCAGCACAGTTCACTTTAAAGCGTTGCTCAAAGACCTGACCGGGGCAATAAACACACACACACACAATCTCTCTCTCTCTCTCTCTCTCTCGCTCTCTCTCTCTCCCTCTCTCTCTCACGCACGCACACACGCACACACACACACACACACACACACACACACACACACACTACTTCCTCACAAAATTGTTGTGTGGATTAACCCTTCCAATTGGTCCATTCAGTTGTTCTGACTTTTTTTTCATAACATTCATTATTCGTTATTACTTAACAGAGTCATAGGCAACACCATTGGTTTAGTTAATTTTAAGGTAAACAGTTTTCATGAATATCAACTTATTCTGTGTATCAGAGAAGTAGAAACTTGATTACGGAATAATTATCTCATCAAAGTGGTATGAAGAGCCATCTGGTGGTGAAAAGTGGTAAATCCTCCAGCATGTCAATGTGCTTTCCTACATGAGGGTGGCAGCAAAGGCAAATAATGGAGTCAAGACAACTGGACCTTAGGTGAAGAGTTTCATTCCCAAATGCTTTTTATCCATTTAGGGTAAAATTCTGCTACCTGAAATTCCTCAATATTTCAAAACTGCAGATAATTAGAACCATAATAACAGTACTATTTTTTAAGCAAAGGTATTCTTCAGTACAGGACTCATACATTAACTTTACTAATGTGTGTTACTTTCATGTCAATAATTATTTTATTCGCGTCATTTTTTTTTTTTTTCAGATGGTGGATATCTCATTTTAGAATGGATATATTTCAAAGACAGACATTTTAAAGACCACTTGACTGCCACATCATCCCTTTTATAAAGCATGTATATATAAAAATATACTCATATAAAGCTGGTGGGCTGCTGCTGCCCACCTGTTGCTTCCTCCAGCGATAGGACGTCACCACTATATTGTTCTCATTTGGAAGCAAAACCATAAGCAGACAAAGAGAAACGTGTCTCTTATTTGATGACTTGCTGTGGATAATAGCACATGGTTGGCTTTACACCTCATAAAGTCATATTTGTGCAGTGGTGCAGTTTCCTAGGCCAGCAGCCAATGCATATTCCCCAGTGAGATCTCTCTAAATCCCCAACATAAAGGTAGACAGAAAGATAGATTAAAAAAAAAAATTTAAACGTCACAGTGTCAGCAGCATGTGTTAGTGCAGGTTTGACACACAGCTTCTGCTTCTGCCAATATGATAACTTTGGATTGTGGGTTAATTTCAGTTTTAAAATAATTCATGTGTGAAAAGGTATTCAGGCTGTTTATTTACAGGGAAGCTTTTTCAGCAGCTGGTAAAGATGAGTGTGAAAGAGGAGTCCCTTAGGGTGCTGCACCTCAAAGTACCACAAGAAACACAAAGAACCACTAAAAACACAAAGTATATAGTAGTAGTAGTGGTACTTTGTGGTTTGCTTTTCTTGAATTCAGTAAATACAGACCCTATAATGCTCGCATTGTTGTAGTCCATGTAAGAAACACAAAACACTGAGAATCATGTAACAAAAATTAATAAATAAATAAAGAAGTTTAAAAGTGAGTTCTAGCTCTAGTTCTACCAGAAAATAAAGCTTTCATAGGAACTGTATTTTTCTCCATTGCATCATGTGGAAGGATAAAACTGGAGTTTATAGAAATTATATAAAAAATATTGTGTTACATGGATAGGTCACCTCCATTTGGCCTGTAATTGTATTTTATTTTTTTGCTTTTTTTTCTGCTCCAAGTGACACGAGTGCTTTTTATTTTCTTACATTGATTCTCATAATGTGGAACCAAAAAAATAAGTCTGTATGAAATTATATTCTTTGCTCAACACAGGTGTCACATATTACAAATGAAGTGAAATAATTGCTTTTGCTACTTTTTACACTACAATAATGCACAGTAAAAAATATGATGGCATGAATAACAAACATTGGCAAATATACATATATGGCCTAATGCTTTAGTTGAAGAACATTATAAAACGAAAGACTGATGAATGAAAAACTATGTTGGATATGAGCAACAGTTTGAATTTTTGAATCTAAATTGTTTTCGAAGGAGATTGTTTTTGATGGTGTTGTTGTGTTGTCTTTAGTTGGTTGAATGCAGATCAGTCTATTAATCCAAGACGTCTTCTTCTCTGGCTCTACTTCAAAAGACTCATCTTGTTAAACGGTGTCATTAGGACATGGATTATCCCTTTGTTTTTCTTCCTTTTATTCTGTCTCTTCTTTTATTCATTGAGACGTGTTAGAATTAATCGTATCAGCCTTTTTCTTTGGCTTCATTGGAAGTGGAGGGATCACATGCACATAGAATGAATGACTCAGTTTCATTGTTGCTTTTGTCTTTGAGCTCTGATCACTTGATCTCTTGTTCATTTCCTCACTTCCTAAATTATGATCCCAACATTACATTTTCACCAGAACAGGAGAAATGAACTGGATTTCTACTGTTTCTGCTGTTCTCAATCATCTCAATCATCATATCGTTGCCATATTAGGAAAAGCAAGATGCTAGTGAATGAATTTAGGTGGTTTTAAAGGTCCAGCGCAGTGAGAATCACATTTCCCAATCACATGGTATTGTTTAACAAAGGGCATGTTAATGTAAAGTTGTCCAAACAGTCAGTGTTGTGGTAATTTAATTAATGCCCTTTGGGAAACTGTCCCTCTGGTTGTCAACAGAATCAAACTATTTTAGAAATCCAATCTACTTCCTGGTGTAAATGATGTCACATATACCCAGATATGCATACTTAATGAGGTGCTGCACAGTCTGTGAGACAGTCAGGTGGCTGCTTGCTGAACTAACAAACTAACTAAAATCACTCGCAAATGACACTCCTCATTGTAGAAATCAATAGCGAGGTTGTCCTGACCGAACTGAAATCATTGATCTGGATCTTTAAGTATCAACAAGCCCATTATGTGTGGCCACAGAATTCTCCCTTCCTGATTAGTATAATTGACAGTATTAAATAAATTCCCAGCACTACGATTCTGAATATATGCCCCATCCCAAAGAATTTATTGATTGTTATTATTGCTAAAGTGAATAAAATAGGCTCCAGATTCACAAGAGTCAGTGGGAGTGAATCTGGAGCAAACTCCTCTCTTAAAATTGGGCTGTAAGCGCTGACAACACTAATAAAGATTTTTAGTGTAGATCAGTTTGGCCAGCACACCCTGAGTCATTCAGCAAGGCAGACAAAAACTACCCCTGATCTTTTAGTGTGACTCCAGCTTCCTTGCACTCAGCCTTGCTTTGCCTCAAGAGCTGAATTTCCCTGCTTCATTTCCCTCAGCGGCTGTCGAGTCTGCCCCGCAAGGTGGACTGCGTCTTTGTTTGGACTTCATTCTCTCCTTTCAGCTCCTCCATCTGGCTCTTATGTCGTGCTTTTAGCTCTCCATTCTCCGTAATTTAGTCCTCCACCTGCCTCTCGGTATCTGACACTCCCTGCATCTTCTCGCTTCCATTAAATCCGTCTGGCTCATTGCGGCGAAGGCTGGATTGTCTGTCTCCATCACCATGCCTCATCCCTGCGCTCATCCCACATTATGAGAGCTTTGGTGGTCTCTGAGGCCGTTTTCGTATTGACCAATTCCCTCTGTCCTTGAGCAAATACCCCAGGGAGACATTAGAAGAGCAATCTGTGGTGCAGCATCCCTCATTCTGTATCTTTACAAAGACAAAATGTATGATGGTCTGTCCTCACCTTCTCCTCGTCCTGAATGTTACCTTTCTACATGGTCAATATTTGAGATTATACCTGTGAACCCAGGAACTCAGCACATTAACACAGAGGAAATGCAGTCGTAGAAGCCGAAAATGTTCACTTCGGGGCAGAAATTGATTTATTTTGTTTTTAAAGCTATGGGATAATCTATGATATATTCAGCTGATACAAAAGACCACTGTACAAATCCCATGTTAAACATTTATTTCCTTTCAAATATAAAAGTACAACTCTAGTCAGTGCTTACAGACAGGATCATTCTGCATGACAATTACAATTGTGCCATGAAGGAAAACTGAGAAATAATGTAAACATTGCACATGAAGCCACTTTAACAACAAGGCAACATGCGGGGACAACATGCCTGTGAAAGTTCATCGCATTCGAACCAAATTCACTGAAGCAGTCAAACAGCTGGTACAAAAACACCTTCTTCTTCTTCTACTTTACCTTCAACAGTAGCTAAGGATTCATTTCAGGTTGTTCCGTGTCAAGTTGCCAAACAAAAAGATTTTAACAGTTTAGTATCAGCTTAGTGCATCTGATAGGAGCAACTAGGTCTTTTTTGACATATATACACATGCTCTTAAGACTTGTAATCAACCTCAACTCTTATATCTTGCCTATATGTCTTTGTGGTGATTTGTCTTTTCACATTATGCCATGTGACACCTGCTGAACAGCAAGCAGGGGCTGAATAGAGGTGGAGTTTGGGGACATAACCGAGTGTTTGAACAGGCACAATAGACAGGTGGCAGGCAGACAGGAGAACGTGTGGCCAGTGGGGTTTACTTGCTCTACCGTGTCCCTATCAGTAACCCCCCCCCCCCCCCCCCCCTCCTCCAACCCCTCTCCTCCTCCCTAATGAGGACTGTCATAACCAGCTCTGCAGTTGTGTCGGGGGCCTGGCACAGCTCCATTAAGCTTTAATCAAAGCGTGCTGTGACATCTTGCCGCCGCATTGTGGCCTTAACTATTTATTCTTCTCCCCTCTCTGTTTTTGTCAGGCAGCGGGGGGGACGGTCTTCAAAGAAACGGTTCATAACATCGACATCTGCGCAGAGGCTCTCAGAACTCAGTATGGTCACCCGGATGACATAAGCAGATTGACACAGGGACACACGGGGGTCCAGGGGGCCACTAACACGCTGTCTATTAGTATTACAGTAAACTGTAGACAGATGAGAGCAGGCAGGTGGCTTGGCATGGTGGCTTTTATCAATGCGTGTTGATATTAGATCTAAGAGGCTGGTCACATAGCCCCAAAATAAACCTGTATGGGTGGTCAGTGGAGTAAATGAAGGAGCAATCTAAAGAAACCAGCTATCCACACTTGAAACCTCATTGCTCTCTGAAGCATAAAAAACTGGTTGTGATGATATGGAGAGATATCACTGACACAATTTGAAAGCCTGAAGCTAAATTTTGAAAGTAAATATTGGATCTTTGCAGGAATTAATTTGTACTCGCATTTGAGGTTCTGTGGTCATAAGAAAGTTTTGCACACTTGAAATGAAAAATCGATGTTCGGAATTCCAGTTTGAATTTTTGAATGCTTGCAACTTAATGTTTGTATTAATGGGATTAATGGTTACATATAATGGAGCTACAACATTTTTACATGTAAAGCAATAGCACCTTCAGCAGCTTTCACTGCTACGAAGCCTGGGATTTCTGTCAGTGTTTTCTCAACAGTACAAATTAATTCCTGCAGAGTCAAAACTTAGCTTCAAGCTCTCAAATTGTGCCAGTGATATCTCTCCATATGCTAGTTTACACAGAATAAAAACAGAGCAATGTTGTATTACATCAAGGGCATCCATCTCCTTTCATCCATGGAGACTTCACAGTTGGATGGAATGTAATTATAAAGAGACACGAGTATCTAAGCTGCCATTTAACACACATTTTAACACAATCATTATGCCAGATAGAAATTTAAAAATATATATATAAAAAAAATCATTGACAAATCAAATCATTTACAATATCTGTTAATATTATGCTGTGGGCCCTACAGTACATGAAATTAAAATTATGTATAATAGTTTGATAGACGTTTTTAGGCCAGTTCCAACACTTATCTAAATACCTAGTCTAGCTTTGAGTGTGGCTGCAGCATGTTATTTCAAAATCTGCCTGTCAGAATTTAATGTCAAGGCATTTAATATGCTATATAAATAACCCATCCATCAACATGTATTCAGACAAAAGTAGAAGCTGGCAGAAAAGCCTTTTAACATATTAGTGCTGCGTGAAAGATCAAGCTGACAACACGGCTCACCACTCCCAAGGGCCTCAATTAAAAAATGCGCACACTTCAACAACAGATGGCTCTTACAAATCTTGTTAAATAAAATCGCATATGCAAATTAGCAATGCTGACGCCACTAGTGTAAGTGCAGATCTCTTACTTTTGATGAGAGGTAACATCACATAGCAATCACGTATCATTGAGTTAGTGGTTCAACGTGTCGCAGTGATGTTACATGTATACAGGCTCTGAAAAAGCTTGTAGCGAATGGAAATGTACCAGCCGACATCTGTGTGTGTGCACGCGTTCGTACATGCATGAGAGTGTGTGTACCTTCCCGCGTGCGTGTGTTTGTGAGTGTGTGTGTTTGTGCAGACCATCAGCCTAATCTTTGGTTTGTTTAGCTAGAGCCGAGCCCACGGGGGTGATGCAGCGGAGGGGCTGTTTGAAAAGCAGGATCTTCACTCCTGCTGCTTAGACAGCAAGCTTTCATTTAAGGCTCCATCGAGTTGCATTTCATGACAAAATAAACACTCGCCTTAGCAGCTGTGGTTTTTGTGCCTGGGAGCGCACTGTTGAAATGGAGGACGATTTCTTTGCTCGATTGGCTGTGCTCAGCAAGCCTGATTGTCATTTGGGCATTCAGCATCTTTAGAGGAGATGATAGCAGCCAGTAAAAATTGAAACTCTCTCGTTTCTCCCTTTGCGGTCCTTCTGCAGCATGAGGGAAATTGATTGAAGCAATCTGAACGCCACTTGACATGATCAAAGTGGGACTGGGCTGATGAATGGATCACACTTAGCAGCATGCAAATGATAGCTTCATCTCTCCTCACTCTTCTGCCTTCTGTGTACTTACCACAGCCACTGGATTCATCACAGAGAAAACAAATGGTCTGTCATTCTTTTTTTGTTTCTCTTAGACAATATCAAAAAATATCTTGTCACGTATTACTACCATATATGGAAAAGATTTATTTAGCCAAATTCCTTTCAAGAAAAATAAATACGGCGTCATCTCATCTGATTTACGTGGACAAATAACAACCAATGACACGTTATAATACAAAAAACATACGGCCTGTGACTGTTCAGTTCATTTTAGGCCCTTTGAGAAAGCTCGAGGCTGATTGGCAGCTGTCCATGGACATGGCTGGAACGCAGTGTGTGGCTCTGAGGTCATAAGTGCTCATGGGAACGTGGGACGCGGGGGTGTGTCGGATTAAGAGGCGGAGGTCACGGGGTCAAACGGTTTTGCTGGCCCTGCGAGGTGGCAGCGGGGTGGAGTCCCGCTGCGAGCGCTTGTTGTTCCCGCTGTACAGAGACGAAATGGACGCGTTGGCCGGGGCCTGCTGTTGGCGCAGGGTGCGCCGAGCGTACGGCGGACCCCCCCGCAGCAGCAGGACGTCCCGCACGGCGTCGCGGAAGGGCTTGCTGACGAAGCAGTAGAGGAAGAAGTTGACGGCCGTGTTGAGCATGGCCAGCATGTTGGACAGGTCGTAGGCCAGGTGGACGCGCCAGTCGCGGTGAACCGAGGACACGTACAGGTGGTAGATGACCACCGCGGTCCTGGGCGCCCACAGCACCGAGAACACGGAGGTGATGGCCAGCAGCATGGCCGTGGTTTTGCCCAGGCGCCGCCGAGGGGCCGCCTGGGGCCCGCACTCCTCCTGGCAGCACTGTTGCCTCTGCCTCACCCTCAGCGTGTGGATGATAAGCGAGTTCAGCACCAGGAAGACGCTGCAGGGCAGGAAGTAGATGATGGTCACGTGCGTCCATATGAGGGCGGTGTCCAGCGCCGTGGGCGGGTGGCTGTTCCTCCACATGTCCGACCACCAGAAGAAGGGCACGCCCGACGCCAGCGACAGCAGCAGGACCGCCGCGATGATCTTCCTGGCCCGCGCCGGGTAGCTGATCTGCCGGTGCAGCAGGGGGTGGCACAGCGCCACGTAGCGGTCCACGGTGAGGGGGACGGTGGACCAGATGGAGGCGTGGTTGGCGGCGAACTCGGCGGCGCTGACCGAGTGCAGCAGGAGGACGGGGACTTCCCGGTGGAACACGGCCGTCTCCAGCAGGAAGCCGACGAAGATGATGAAGAGCTGGGAGAGGATGTCCGAGCCTGTCACCGCCAGTAGGTAGTAGTATAGAGCTTTCTTGGTGCGGGACGCCAGTCTGGACAGGGCCACCGCTGTCAGAATATTCACTGATAGAGTGAGGGAGACAAACACAGACAGAGAAAGAAACAGAGGAACAGAGAAAACAAGATCATGTTAGCTGCTGTTTATCATATTGCACTGCATTCCTTTGTAGGAAGACGGGGTTAAGCAGTCCTGTTGTTTTGTACAAAATATCATGTGCGTGCATTCACAGCAGTATGAGTTACAAAACATTGATTTTAATTGTCTGTCGGCAGAGCGTCTCATCTATCTTCCAGTAAGTATTTATATACAGTCTGTTTTTGTCAAACATCTCGTCAACAGCAGGATATTTCCACCGCAGCTATTTGGAGAACACGGCCAGTCTTAGACCTCTTCGCCCCTACAGTTGTTGACTCTGGCCCTCTGGCCTTTTTTATTTCCCTTTGGGGGCAATTACTCTGCCATGCCCTTGATGCGGCCCAGAGGTCATCTGGAGGCTTTGCTGCGAGGCGTCCGATCTTGTTTTGAACCCATCTACACACCCCTCTCATCCACCGCTGGATCAATACCAACTCACTGCTATCAGCCTGCCTGTCTGTCATGTAGGCCCAGCCCAGTAACGACAACAATGCTGATGTGAACGCTGTCCATCAAAATGACTGGTATTTTTTTCCCCCCCCTCTCTGGATTGTTGAGATGTTAATTTTGGACACATTTTGGCTCAGGGTGTGGGAGGCATGTAGAGTGACAAGAAGGAGAGACGCCAAAGAAGTGATGGATGGCTAGAGGGAGGGACAGATGGATGGATACTCATAAACTCAAACAGAAAGTGATTATTATACTATTAGATTATTGTAATCTGACCTGTGGAAGGAGCCTTCACTGCTGGATCATGTGCTACTACAGTATATTATCACACTGGTCCACTAATGCACAAGTAATGTACTAACTCCCTTGTGCACTGATTCCCTTCATCTTGTGCAGTTATCACTTTCAGTATGAATAGATATCAATGGAGAGATACAAATAGTGCTTGGTTTACGCATTGATTGCGGTTCAATGTAAACACAACTAATGCATTTGAAGATTCACTGCATTATATTTGATGTGTACCTGGTACTCCCACACACAGTAGAGCGCTGTAGTAGATCACAGGGATGAAGCCCAAGACACATTTGGACTTCTCAGGTTCCAGGTCCCGCTCCTGGTGGCTGGCCACCGTCACATTGGGCCAGTCATTCATGACCTTGTCGCTTCTCCTGGAAATGAGACAGAGGGATAGAGAAATGTTGTCAGGACACTGAGTTGATGTTTCAACCAAGAATGCAAGAAAAAAAAAGGAAAACTGTTGACTTTGTAAGTTTGTGGACTTATTATAGTTCAGAGCGGAGCAAATTGCAGTGCAGTTGCAATGCTAAGTTCTGCTTTAAGAGTGGTTGCTTCAACCATGCCATCCAAAAATGCTAAATAGGATTTGCATGAGTTTCAATTAGGGTTTGAACAATATGGGTTTTTTGATGGCCAACGCTTATATTTTTAGACTGAACTTACTGATATTGCCGATATTTTGTGTTTCCCCCAGAATTGTATTCTCTGGCATACATTAGGTTTTTAAATGATGACATAATTTACAAAAAAACATAACTGAACAATTAAATGAACAAATACATGTTTTATGTAGTTGTAGTCAGAGAGGAACCTCCTGGTATATATTGGCAATGGACAAAATGACTGGCAGATACCTGATATTTAATAAAAGGCCAATATCAACCTGATATATCAGTCTGTCATTTCAATACATCATTATTCACAGATGGTGGGCAGCTCTGTCCTCTGGCCATTGTATCTTGCGCTGTGCCAAGAGATTGATGTTAGGCAAATGGTGCTTGGGTAGCGGAGTTGTGTTTTTTGTTTTATTTTCCAGACAGAAACTGTGTTAATGGAGGTGAGTAAAGCCATGGAGTTTGGACCCAGTCGATTAAACTGGAAGTCCACAACAACAGATGGGCAGACAGTGATGACCCTGTCACCCTGTGTTAAGTCATTATCGTCCTCCCTCTGTCTCCGTCTCCCCGTCTCACCTTTTCACCCGGGTGCCATCCATCCTGTTTTTCTCCGTCTATCTCTCCTTTGCCTGCTCCCTTAATTTACCTCGCTCATCCATGCAAGGCATATTTGGCCTGCGTTATCTCTCAGGCTTTCAGTGACGAACCATTTGTGGATACTCAACCAACGTAAGCGTCCTCATGGAGCCTCAATCTCCCAATCAGTGGATCAGGGAGATCACTCTTACTAACAGTTGTGCAAACTTAATTACAGCCAATTTAAAGGCCATTCATGCACCAAACCCCTGCATACACATTACATGGCTGGCACAATTTATAGCCTGTAGCATGGATGTGATCATAAAATAGACTGCCTCTTTGTGCTTAGCTGTGCAAATTCACCCCAGCAGAGTAAGTTGGACAGAAAAACACAGATCGAAAAAACAATCTTCAATATCAATAATGTGTTTCATTATATGTAGGTGTGCAGAAAGGGGGGGGTGGGGGGTGGGGGGGTGCGCTGAAAACTGCCTCATCAGTTTCTTCAGATGCAGTTAGCATTAGATTTCAGCATGGATGGGTATTTTGTCCTTTTACTGGCAGAAAGCCTGTGGTCAGCAGGTGGCTCCTAATACTGTATGCCTGTGTGTAATCTGTAAAAAAAACATACTCCACAATGCTGATTTGTCAGTTCACTAGAATAGAGAAAGGAAGTCGGACCACTCATGTGTTGTTTACACATGTCTTCATTATATGTCAGCATTTAGAGTAACACATATGGGTCATGACAGACCATCACTCTTGCAAGCCTGTACTGTCTACTGAATGAATCTGTCTTACAGCTAATATTTTTTTTCATTTCTCCAGTCTCAGCTGTAGTAATAAGTAATAGATATGTGTCGTGATAAGAAGCCTTTATTACACTATACACTTTGGCACAAAGGCATAATGCTATAAATAAAACAACATGTCCTAGAACAACTTGAGAAATGTGTGCTCGGTACTTGTGAATGCTGGGATTCCGCTCTGTTGTTATTCTGAAAAACTTTCTACTCATAAGCGAGCGGTTGCTCGGTTTATCAGATGAAAACACGCTCATGTTTCACCCCTTGTTATGTAAGAGTATCCCACTTGCTGAGATAGAATGTCCTGGTATTAATAGGAGTTCAACTCCCAGGGGAGAGTGTAGGGAGTCTGCAAATATACATTCGCCCCTATACTATTTGACCTGAGGCAATAACACACCTCTCACCACTGTAGCAACTGATAATGCAATGATAATGCAAACTGTTGGATAATGTAATAACTTGACGAAATGTAACAAAATATCCCTCTAAATGGGTTGAAAATGTAATAAAACCTGTTCATGTAATGAATTGCTAGATAATACTGACATTAGATTATTACATTAATTAACCAGTAATTAATACTTCATAAGGAGTGTACCATATTTTAACTGATGATGTAATAATGTGATTGTAGCCTTATGTCCCATAGGGGACGAAAAGGATTAAGTAAGTAAATAAGTAATAATGTGATAATTCATTCAATTAGAAGTATTACATTATTAGTCAATATTATATTACATCCTCCGTTAAAAATATGTTTCACCCTGAATAATCACTGGTTAATATAATAATGTAATGTTATTGCAATATCCAGCAATTGATTGCATTTTTTTTATTATATTTTTGACCCCTTTTAAAGGGACATTCTTACATTTTGACAAGTTATGACATTATTTGTCAGTTATTACACTATCAGTTGCTACAAGCACCTCCACAACAAGAAAATTAACAGTACTGCTAGACAACATGGGAAATTAAAACAGTACAATACTAAACCAAAGCTAAAATTTCCCCCAAGCACCACTGCTGCATAACATTACAGAGGAAACAAGGCAGCATGGTTAGGTCTGCCTCACTGCAAGGACAGCATAGCTGACGTTTCTTATGTGCAAAGACACCTGATCCGTTTTCTCATGTGCCCGGTCTCAGGACCAGCCGAGAGAAAGATGATAGTTGTGAATGAGGCAGCTGTGAGGATGCCGAGCGAAATATTGCAAACAACGACCAATCAATAACCCCCACACCACTCTCGCTCCTCTTTAACCCTGAAGGCAGTAAATAAAATCTTTACACATGAAGCTTGGCTCTGTTGCTGTAATTGCTGTTCATCACACTTCATACTTGGGCAATTTCCTCTGCAGTCTCATCATCACAGCCTGTCCCGGAGGCGCAACACATTCTAGGGGTGGGAATAGAGTTGCTCTCCTCTCCATCACTTCCTTCACACTATAGATGAAATTCTTAGTATGTGTTTGATTAAATCTAGCAGTCAATCATGACTGTCAGACAGTTTTCTCACACAAGGGAAATGTACTATATACAGTAGAACTGATGACCGACTCCATCATACTGGTCCAGTCAAGCATCAGCAGGCAATATCCTCAGATGAATCTCCCTGAAAAGCATATCTGGGACGGAAACCCTTCAACCATGGCAGCTGAGATAGTAGCCTACAGCCTGAGGATCAGAGGCCAAAGCATGTTCCTGATTAAGACTCTATTTTAGATGGTCTTCCCAGGGTTGAGATCCAGCTGGAGGCAGGGAAAGCGGAGCTGCGGGGGGTTCAATGCCCAGGAAGCTGAACTGAATTCTATCTGTTGTCCCTGTGCTTCACTGAGTCCTCTTAATTATTCATTAGGGGACAGCGCACCTGAAACAACAGCGCTGGGAGACAGGACTGAAAGATGCCTGCCAGCATAGCCATACATTAAACATATCGCTGTTTCACATCAACACGGGGAGAACAGACGTCAATGTTAGCGAGGAAAGTGAGAACTATAGTTCGGCTTGACAGCTTGTGTGGACGCTCGTGTCTGTCAGCGGGGACGTATCGGACGACTCTAACAGGGTTTATTTTGCCTGGAGTGGCAAAATGATTGCCGATTAAAGAAGTCGAATTTACTCATCGCACAGTTCGTGAGCTGTGCTGCTGCTCAAAGTTCACAAGTTCCAAAATGCTGACCTGTGGCCGATGTTGTTAGGAAGACAGAATCCAGAAGTGCATTTTGGCAGCAGAAATTACAGGCTAATATGATGACAAACGCCTCACGAAAAGCACTTGTAATGAAGGGGGGTGAAATAACAAGAAAGCACTTGAAACACATTCTGTTAAAATGAAAAAAACGGAATCCAAGACAATGTCGATTATGAAACAATCAGATGTGAAACAGTCCAGACCCTCCCCGTTTCCCTGAATAACTTTTATATGCCTGTATCTGCATCTGAAGTCAGTGATGTATAACAGTGCTGAAGAAACAGTCACATTTTATCCTTTTTACAATGTAACAGCTCACAAGCTATAGTGCATAAACAATGAATGGATGATTTGTGTTCCCTTGTATGGTCAGTCCCAGTGTTGGTGTGTGCGTCCTGCAGCCAAGTGGAGGCTCTTACCTTCACATCCAGTCTTCACAGCGACTCTCCACCCGGGTTAGAGCCTGTCCTCTGCTGTGTCTTTCCCCCGGCGGCTCCTACAGAGTCCCCAACATTGCACACTCTCAACCCACTGTGGAGAAGTGGAGGAGGAGGAGGAGGAGGAGGAAGAGGAGGAGGAGGTGGAGAACTGGGCTCCCAGCAGCCGGTACATCACTGCAACGAGTGAGAGAAAGGAAGAGGGGACAAGTGAGGCAGAGGGGAGTGAAAAAGGAGAGGGAGAGAGGGAGGGAGGGAGAGAGGGAGGGGGCAAAGGAGTTGGGAGAGAGAGGGATTGATCTGTGGACGGAAAGAGGTGAATGAGGAAACTGATCATAGGAAGTGGAGAGACAATTAGGGAGGTGGAGAAAGTAATAGCGGAAAAAAGGAGGGTAAAACCACAAGGAGTTTGACAGAGTATAAAATGTGGCATTATAAAAGAAAAAGGTTTCTTACTGGTATTACCTGTGCAGACATGAAGTGTGTTGTCATCAGGTTTAACGAGGTCTCAGAGGGTTGACCAGGTTGTGTTCAGACTGCAAATGAACCCTAACTCTCCAAATATAGCTGTGCCCCCTCCCTCCCTACACCGACGACACACAGGGAGACAAACCAAGGATTAAAGAAACCCAGCAGTAGCTTCCTAATTGCATCTGTGTATTCTTAACAGCAGTTGGAACTAACACAATTACTAGTAAATCATCAAAATTGGCGGATGTGCGAGCCAAGTTAACGCTGTGCACGCAAGACGAATGCGGCCCTAATTTAGCTAAAAAAACACTTCTCACGATTGCAAATTGTTGATGATAACAAGACTCCAAAGCAAACAGTGAAATGGCCTGGATTAAATGCGCAGATTAGGAAAACTAATTCATGCATCAGCTCGGTCCGGCCTGTTGGCAAACAGCGCGCAAACCGAACTGAGGCCTAAGTGAACTAGTTTTGACCCAATATGGCTACCCCGCTGTTACACGTAGGGCTGCAGATAGGCATGGGGCGGAGGGGAGGAGGGTGGAGGGGGTAGGGGTCTCAGGGCAGCAGATAGATTGATGATCACTGTATGTGTTTGTTTGACATACACCACAATAGACCTTAAACTGCGCTAGTGGTTCAGTCAAGCAAATAATGAACCATACAGCGGCCAACAATCGTGCGCAGGCATGGCCCACTATCAATCAGACCCATTGGATTGGGGGGGGGGGGGGGGGCGGGGTAGAAGGGGGGCAAGGGGGTGGAGAGGGGGTAAAAAAGGATGAAGCTGGATGTGAGCGGTTGAGCCCAGTATGTTTCCTGCTTTATGATACTAATGCTTCGGCTGATATGCCTCGCCACGCCCAATAAGTTTCAACCAGGCGCTGCCTCCATGTCCTCGTTGGACTTTTATAGACAGTAATCAGCTACATAGGAAGGACATGGTGTGTTCTCCCTTGGAAAAAATGAAATGACATAAACTTTTCTCCTTTGCATGTTCTCGAAAAGTAGAATTGAACGTATTTTGTTGGATTTTCTTCCTCTCACGCTTATAGCACAAAAGGGTGAACATATGAATAGTCTTATGTATGACTAACACTATGCCACATAACTGAAATCTATGGTTGAATGGTAAGAGTCCGTTCCTGCCCTTCCATTGTCTCATCATCTACCCTTTGTTCCTCACAATTAAGTACATTTTTATGGCTCCATCAATCCACAGTATGTCTTCTCTGCCCGATTCTGGGTCAAATGTAACCCTTGAATGGGAGCAGAACAGTATTTTTCCATTTCTGAATGGTGAAGATGAGTGAACCAGAGTGACGCTAGGCTTGTTATCGCTGGACCTAGACCTTTTTAAACAGGAGGACAGTGGGCGCTGAGCAGTGAGGCATGCTGGTACCTGTATGTATGTATGTATGTGTGTGGGTGTGTGTGTGTGTGTGTGTGTGTGTGTGTGTGTGTGTGTGTGCATGCACGTACCTTCTCATGCCCTCTGTCATTTCTGTCAGTTAACTTCTCACAATGTTATTTAATCCCATATTTACTGATTTACAAACTCAACCTCCATCACTCACAGGGTTGATAGATATTCTCTGTCAACAAGGAGACTAGGCGCTCCAGTCTGCATTGTCGGGTCACCATATGAACGAGGTTTTGCACCTCTAGGTCACATTCAGATATAATGACCATCTCTGCAGATGTAGCCTACAACTCAAGGAGACCATTTCACGCCTGCAGGGTCTATCGGCAAAGCAGAGTTATAGGCAATCTCTATCTCGCCACAGCCTCTCCCTCACAAACAACTGTGCCACAAGAAAATAAATCTCCCTCTGGACTGAGCGAGGGAGGGGGTGAGAGAAAAAGACAAAGCGAGAGCTAATGGAGCTGTTGCAGTGAGATAAACTGATGCTGAGGCAGAGCAGTTCTCACAGGTCACCCCATCCTGGCTGCCGTCCACAACCTCCGCTTCCAAACTGTCATTCTGTGCAGCTTTCAAGCAATAAGACTCTCAGTGGCTGTAACATGAGGAGTTTTCCAAGCACACATACTCTCTCTCTCTCTCTCTCTCTCTCTCTCACTGTCTCTCGCTGTATTTCTGCCACACAGCCATGACTTCATGTTGCAAAATTATCCATGGCAGGCTAGTCCCCTGAAAAAATCCCCTGAAAAATCTATGAATATTTATCTTTGATCTGCTTATTGATCAGCACCGGGCGGTGCTGTCAGATCGGTTGAATTTTGCATGCATAGGAACCGCAGGAACATTACGTGAACTTGATGTCCTGCCATGAAATATCTCTTAGTAAAGTCAAGAGCTCTATCTCCAATTTCCTGAGCTCCCTTCTTGTTATCACGGCAGAATTTACAGTTCCGTGTTATTACATCAGATCATACCGCAGCAATGATTCTATCTGGCACAGATATCACATGATTCACTCAATTAAGACCCTGTCTTTGACGTGTTTCTTTTACTAAGACAAACAAGCACCAAAATCACTTCAATTAATTGGCATTAAGTGAAATGAATGGCTCTGACGCAGTTGTGTGAAAGCATTAATCCCCAGTGCATAGTCCATGTGATTAGAGAGCATCAATTAGTTTTCAATCCATTGAAATGGACTGAGTAATCAGTGTGCATTTGAAGGAACCAAAACAACATGTAGCCAGTACTAGAAGCCATCCTCAGGCTGCGGGAGATGGAAGCTTTATCCGGTGGCAGATCACAGACAGACATCCGCTCGTTTCCATGACGAGGCCATGGCTCAGGGTGAAGAGCAGCATCTGACTGTCTCTAATGCTATTCATCAATCACATACTGGCTACTGATGAGGTGCGGCAAGTCCGCCCTCTAGTGGATATGAGATGTAAATACTATTAGTGACAACCATTATTTAACTGCAGTTGATTGGCGGACACCTTATTTTTTACAGCATCGACCTGGTACAGCTTCAGCTACAGTCTTTCTCACACTTGCGTTTGCACTTACACACACACACACACACACACACACACACACAATGGAAACGTAGCATCAAGATGGGAACCAATGTTTCTTTTCTTTTCTTTTTCAAGCTATCCTTGACCGAAACAGTATGAACTTGTTAAAGAAAAAATGAGGAGAGAGGAAGAAATAAATAGAAACCAAAACTCCAATCCACACTATGACAATACATAATGTAGGCCACTGTATGTATGATTGACCTTTTGGCTGACAGCCAGACACAGTAGGCTCCTGCATCCAGAGTCAGACTGGGATAGAAGAACTCGTCCTCTGGGATCACCATCGACTTTGACAGTCACATGCGATCCATACACACAGGCAAGGGTCAACACTGACACGACACCATGAAGCAGATCACTAACCTCACAGCACAGATCTTAACAATGGGTCTTACCTGTTGCCTTTTACTTACATGTCGACTTGAGCTGGAGTTTTAGTTTGGGATCATGTATGTTTTCAAAAAAAAGCAATGAGGATTTTGGTTGCACACGTTAAGAGAGAATTACTACATTGATCCTATAATCTACTCCCTCTAATGAAGCATACGGTAGCCTGAAGCAGTGAATAAATTGCTTGGATCACTGTGTCACGCACATGGACTGAATTGGCTGTACAGACTGACACACATACAATGCAACATCATGTGAAGACTAACATAGCAACCACTGAATCCCACTATTGGCCTAATTCTGTATCTCATGAGTAGTCTACTTTGATCTGATTTTCACCAGAATTGTTGATATTTCATCAATGTTCAGGCCACAAAGTCCAAACAATTGATTTGTGCATGAGATACATTATGAAGCTTCTATTCTGACCGACATCCCATAGCATAACAGTTAGCAATCCAAATAAAAGTTTCTCAAACATGAGATTAGGCCTCACCTGCATACCTGTGGTTAGATTGAATAACAGACTATTTTTAGTCTTTGATTCTCTATCAGTGAAAGCCTACATTCCCCTGCAAAGTCCTTCTACTTCTCACACCCCCCCTTCATCCTAAACACAGCTGTCTGAGGTCCCCCATGGCCTACTCCCCAGATCAATGCCATGCAACGAGCGGTAATACCCAAGGATAGGAAACTCAGAATCAAAGCAGTAGCCATGGAAACAACCTAGGCCAGATTCCACCCACCAATCGATGGGGTTCTGTGTGGTCGGCCGGATGTGCCTAGAAGAACCCGTGTCCCACATTCAGATACAGACCCCCTCTTCCTCCACAACGGGGCAGACAGCGGCAGAGGCGCACATCCGGACAGAGCTTTCCCAAGGGGACGAGACAGCGAGAAGTGAGAGAGGACGACTGCAGGATAGGTTGGCAGAGCTCATATTCTGAGTAAAGGCAAGAGGGAGAAAAGATGGTCAGGGAAGACAGTGTCCTCGTCCAGATTCGCATAGGGACGCTTTTATTGGCTCTCTGTCTTCACATGGGGCCAGTTTCTGCAGGTAAGCCAATACCAATGCTGCTCTAGCTGCACCTTAATGACTAACACTGTATTATGGAGAATGAAAGCTGTGTTGTTTTGGGTTATTTGTAGTCTAATATTGTCACATTTTGAGATAAGTGATGCTTTGTCTCGGGGCATAGCAACACTAAGAATTTAACAATCCTAGTTTGTATTTGTTTGATGATTCTGGGTGCTCATGCCAGGGGGAATATTGTAAGTGGGTGTGACTAATGCTTTTCTGCTTTTTGATTGTTACTCACACATTAAGACTGTGACACTAAGTATTCTGCTACAAATAGGGCCTATCCAGAAAACAGCAGGTACTCTGTCATATTTTCCAAACTCATAATAATACCAATTAAAATGACCGAATTAATTCTAGATGACAGAATGATGGATCGATTCCCCCTTATGAAAACTAATCTGTCAGTCATTCTTCATTCGTGCATTTGATATCTTCATTAACAATGAAAGGTTACCCTCAGCTGTCATTTAACCTCCAGACACCAGTCAAAACTCTTTCTCCACCCAAACAGGAGGGATTTCTTTTGACCCTTTTCAATCACGTTTCCACTGTCCTATGTGTGAATAAGTCACACCAGAAACTGTGGTTTTAGGCCAGATTGTGATTTAAAGGGAACATCACAGCCTAAATGTAACATTGCACAACTGAGTTCCCATCCTGTTCCGTTTTTTATCAGGGGGAAAGGAAGTGTCACAAATGACATATTTATCAAGAATCGGAAAGAGGAACCACACTGTGTTAATTTGAATCAAAGCTCAGATCCTGGCAGTGGCAGTGACAGTGCAGTCTCCGAGGGGGGGGGGGGGGGGGGGGTCAGCAGCAGCCTATCAGCCGCAGATGGGACAAAGCTTTAATTAAACGTGACCCACAATTCCTCATTATCCAGACAACCAGTGCAGCTGGGCTGATCGATGCCATGGATTTGGATGATACTGCCCCATTGTCTGTATCTGGCCATCATACATACCCCCACCCCTTCTCTTGCATGATACAGTATTCTAATCACCCGTTTTCCCTGTCTCCAATCACTAATCCTAATTCTCACTTCTCATATCATATTTACTTCAACCTATTCCTCCTCCCCTTCCGCTAGGCATGCTGAAAGTGGATGGGACCCAAGATGGGGCTGGTGGTGGAGGGGACACCATCAGCCACTCCCTGACCCTGGTGCAGCGTCTGGAGGCCCTGCTGGCTCAGGGAAACGGCAGCGATGTGTCCCTGAGGGTAGAAACGGCCAATGCAGATGAGGTGAAGGTGATCCAGGCCCACTCCCTGGTGCTCTCCCTGCAGAGCCCTGCTTTTGAGGAGATGCTGCTTAGCCGCAATAGCAGCACCCTGGTCCTCAAAGAGAGCTCTGACTGTGCCGCTGTGTTTGACAAGTTCATTAGGTGAGACAGAGGAATTGTAATAAAAAAGGAAATTATATCTGAATGTGATATTTGGAGATAGCAGACGGAGGGGGGGCATGTTATGTGTCCTTGGGATTCATATCAATTCTCGGCTTAATTCAATTTCACTAAGTCAGCATGCCCTCTACTGGGATGAAATGTGCAACTGCAGCCCTACATCTGAAGGGCCAACAATCAATGATGAGTATGGCACTGACTACAAAACAAATGAACCCATCAATGAACTGCTGGGTTGCTCTCTAGCAGTGTGTGGTGTAGCAGCAGGACATCTAGATGCCCAAGTTGGGAAGATGATCAATACATACCAAAACCTTTTCATCTCAAATGCTAATGAGGTAGCATATTGATTAAAATCTGCACTAGATCTGCTTTTTACCAGCGTAGAAGGTGACTGCATTGTGTGCTGGGCCTTTCCATAGAGTGGCACCATAAATAGCATTGCTCTGCTTCACCTTTTTGTTAGGAGTTGTGATGTGGTTTGGAGATACTCAAGATAATGCCAGCATTCGCTCTACGACAGATGCAGCCTTGTAAAATAGTGGTTCTTGGTGTAGGTGAAATGTATCTGGGACAGCTATTGCATGGTCAATGATCATATTTTGTACATATGTCATCATTTTAGAGTAGATTCCACAGATCTACCACAGCAGCCAGTAGACTCACCCACACACCCTCTTTCTGTGCAGGTATCTGTATTGTGGGGAAATTTCCCTGCGTCTGGAACAGGCCACCCCTTTACACAAGCTGGCTACAAAGTACCGTGTGCTGGGACTCCAGCAGGGGATCACCCAGTACATGACCCAGAATCTGGCCCGGGACTCTGTGTCGGGCCATGTGGTGGGCTGGTATGATTATGCCCTGCAGGCCGGAGACGTGACCCTGAGGGACAGCTGCCTTCAGTACCTGGCCTGGAACCTGTCCTCGGTGCTGCAGAGCGGAGAGTGGGCGACCATCAGCAGCCAGCTGCTCATGTCCCTGCTCCAGCGCTCCGACCTCATCCTGCAGAGTGAGATGGAGCTCTTCGCGGGGCTGGAGGCCTGGATTATCCAGAACGAGCCGGACGGTCTGACCGCGGAGAATGCCTTGAGGGCCGTGCGCTACGCCATGATGCCCCCGCGGGAGCTCTTCCGCCTGCAGACCCAGTCCCCGATCCTGGCTCGCTATCAGGAGTCGGTGCGTGATCTGCTCTACATGGCCTACCAGTTCCACTCTGCCTCGCCACTGCACATGGCCAAGTACTTTGACGTGAACTGCAGTCTCTTCATGCCCAGGAACTACCTGTCCCCGTTGTGGGGGTCCCCCTGGGTCATCAACAACCCCACGCGCGATGACCGCAGCACCAGCTTCCAGACCCAGTTGGGGCCCAGCGGGCACGATGCCAACAAGCGAGTGACTTGGAACGCCCTGTTCTCCCCACGCTGGCTACCCCTGAGCATGAGGCCTATGTACACGGACACAGCCGCCATGCAGCCCACCCGCGTGGAGGGAGGGCGGCCTCGCGTCATCATCACACCAGCCACCTCCAGCGCAGATTTTGCCGGTGTGAACTTCCAGAAGACGGTGCTTGTGATGGCTCAGCAGCAGGGGAAGGTGGTGGTGAGACATGTCTACAACTTCCACCAGAGCACGGAAGAAAATGGGGATTTCCTAGCCGAAGCTGACCTGTACCGCCGGACGTCTGAATACCTCATTGATGGCTCCCTCTTCCTCCACATTGTAGTGAAGCCCCTGTACCAAACCCTCATAACTACCAAGAACTGAACCAACTCCCTCCGTCAGTGACATGGCCACCTTACCTCACCGTACACATACTATTCCCTGGAAGCAAAATCTCACTCATATCGCATTATGGGGGCATGGATCTGAATCCTCCTCATGTGTGTGTTGTTTGGATCATTTCTGTCTTGTCTCATACAACTGTTTTCAATGGGCAACTAAATGATAATATGATAGCTTGATATCATGAATTACAAGATAGTACCTGAATGCTGGCATTTTGTACAACATACTGAATGGAAAACACAATCAAGATGTCTCTAAAGCTTGAGGTCTTGTGTCTGCAACATTTTTTCTATGCTTTGATATTGGTGCTATTATACCCCATTCACAATTAAGGGGTAACACTTGTCATTCATCACCACATGGTCATCCTGTTGAACAGCGTCAGGTGCTCCAACAGTCAGGCTCACATTTATACTTTGTGTTTAGTCATAATATTCAATTGTGTACTTACCATGCCACTTATAAGCTTTCATACCACAGTAGTTGTCAGAGTACCTCATCGTTAGTTCATTGTGATTGAACATATTGGCTAGATTCACTGTTGCATTTATCATTCATAACCTGATAATAAAGATTTTTACTAAAGGGTTAAAGCTGAAGTCAAGATTGTCCTCATTGTCAACCGTTTATGTTTATTATTCACTTCACCACCAATCTGATTAAATTGTAGTCAAAATGAATCATTAGTAATACAGTAAAGAATGTAACACCTTACATCTATTTCTAAATATACGGGCACTAGTTGAATCAATACCAATGAGATGTGAATAAGCGTGGTGTCTACCGATGCTGTACTTCCAGGACTACAGTTCCCATTAGCCTCTGCGCTCCAAGCAGGAAGAACGTTCTCTCGCAGGGGCTCACACTGATCCAAGTTAGGAGCTTTCAGCTGCCAGCCTTGGCCCATCATGTAAGTGCTGCGGAGAATTCTTTGCAGTGCAATTGCAAAATTATCTCTTTCCTGACGGTTTTGCAGGGTGTGCAATTGTAATATCGCTCTTTGCACGGATACACACGGCTCGGACGCAAAAAGGCTCCAAGTGCATGAAGATCGAGGCTTGTATTTTGCATCTTTGTTGCAAAGCAAGCCGCTGAAGCTCCAGTGCGAGGGCGATGGAGGGAGGGAGTGAGAAAGAAGGCAAAGTCTTTTGTGCTTCCCCTCCCCCCCATCAAAGCAAAGGGGAAATGTCTCAGCCAAAGGGAGGTAAGAATATGAAAGCGATCTGTGCAAAACTACTGATATGCAATCACTGCTGCACGTTTTGCAACGTGCATTGCTGCAGGTTGAACACGGCCAATGCATTTTAAAGTTAGATGGTTTAGAAGGGTCAGTTGCATTTCCTGTTTAAGATCTTCCCCTTTGCAGAGTTCCTGGTAAGACGATGCTGTGTGTACTCACTCATATTGACGTTATTTGCAGTCTACAGGCAGGGATGTTGAGGCTGGCTAGGGTGCCTTTCATAGTCACGAGATATCCGAGGACACTGCAACTCTTTACAATTAAGTCTGCACGAGTTAATGCAAATTCCATGCACACTATTCAAGGTAAATAATACACATCATGTTGTTGCATGTTTGCGCTGCAGTGTCAATTGCAAATTTGCGTCGTTAGAACTGCTACAGCCAGCAGCGTGACGTGACAACATGCAGCTGTCAGTGGTCAAGTTTTGACTGTTTATTAGGTGCAGATTTGTTTTCTGTTTGAGAGCGCGTAGGTAAACGGACTCATATTGGAAGGTTCGCTGCTGCAGCCCGACACATAGGTAGGCATTCAAACATGATAATCTAAATATAGAATTTGCTGCGAACATTTAGGTGGTGCTAACAGTTCAAGGAGCAGGAGCAATAGGCTATTAAAATACGAGTCTCCGAGCAAAAAGTCCCAGCCAGAGTAAGTAGGCTGTCAGCTGCTGCTTCTGTCCAAGCAACTGGATATGTGTAAAACCCTTGGGTGCATTTCCACTGATGTGCTAGGTTTTTTCCCCCCCAACATGTATATTTGTGAAACTTGCTGCCTCCACGACTGTTGTCACACTTTGGCCCTAACCGTGCCACTGTGCAGCAGCAACACGAGCTATACATTTTCTGTAATGCCCCCCCCCCACTGAACTACATTCAATACAATTCTTAGCGTTCGCAGTTTGCATAAAAACAGCCGCAATGAGAGGAGCTCAACCTTTTTTTTTTTCCCTCGACGTGTTTTCCAAGAAGTCCAAAGTGAGGCTAGGTCGTTGCACAACATGCAGGACACACACACTCCCTCTCTCTCACACACACACACACACACTCACAGGCTGTACAGGACATTTAACAGGTAGTAGTGAACCTCCAATGGCCAGAGCCAAACAGTGTTTACCTTCTGAGCTTCTGCTACAGTGAATTGTCAACTCACCTACACAGAGGAACTGTGTTGCTGCAGCCAGTTCATCTTATTATGAATAATGCGCAGACAGTTTTGATGAATGACTGGCTTTGGGACTTTCCTGAGAGCAGAAGTAGGTTTCTCTTGTCAGTCATTCATACTGTGCAAAACGGCATGCGTGCACAAATGTTACTACATAAAAAGTATATATGTGTCACAAGTCCCGAAAAGGAAATGAATACACATTTGCTAAAGCGAACCGGTCATTGTCTCCTCATGTCTTATTAAAAGCATGCTAGACTGGGTCTGGTCACTGTTAAGCCCATGTTATTACTCCTGGCTTCCTACTATTTTTTACTGTACCTCCTCATATCATTTGGCACAGACGCATCTCAAAGTCTTATACTTCTCAAGAGCTCGCTGTGTGGCCCAGACAGTTGTGCCTTCACCATTGTGCGCTGCTGTGTGCTGTAGTGTGCCGGCGATGGCAGTGTGACAGTGGCCCTCCCAGCTCGTGTCCCCTGCAGCCTGCCACTATTGCAGCCTCAGCCGGCCCTCGCACCCCTGCACAAATGGCACATTTGTCATGCAAATGGAGGGCTGCGTTTTCAGCTGCACAGATACTAAATTTGCTGTTTCGACGGGCCAATTGTTGGTCCGGTTCCAGGCCTATAGTGGTTTTTTGCTGCAATAACAGTAGAATTGTTCACAGCATTGTTCAGATGATCCACTAACTGTACTTCTCTTTTTTTTGGAGGGGGGGGGGGTTGACTGAGTAAGCATGCATGTTCTCTCTCCAGCACACACTCCAGACTGCAGCAACTTATCCAGTGGCGAGAACCAGCAGTAATATTTGGGACACTCCCAAAATTTGAAACAATTCCTGTTTATTCCAGCTTTGTCGTAGGCATACGGTGCGAGCGGTGCAATAGTGAGATACTGTGAGCGTTTCGTTCTGTGTGATGAAGCAGCAAAATGTGTTGGTGCCGCGCTGGAAATGAGAGGCGCATAAATCCAGGGTTTGTCTTGTCTCCATTCAACCTGGAGTAACCCTTGTGGTTGCGATCGCAGCAGGTTTCCAGCTTTTACTGCTGAAAGGGGATGGGATTGGGGGGGTGGAGGGTGTTGCCCTGTAGCGCAGCCTTGCAATGCACGTCAATGTATTGCAGCTGGATCTGAACATTGGTCCGCTCCATCAAATCGATGCATAATTGCTTCTTTCTTTTTTTCGCACTGAGGCCGTTTTAATTCCAACCTGCAGCTCTTTGGTGCTGCGGGTTAGGCTATGTAGCAAAATTCACTATTATTATGTCTGAAGAAAGTATATCAGGATTGAACTTTGGTTCCCTTGGTCTGATGAAGACAATAAATAGCTTGCCATTGTCATCTTTCTAGGATCAAATATGTTTGATATTAGAGTGGTGCACTTACTGTAGTTGGTCCCCTGATTACAGGTTGCATAAAACACCAGCTAGCATACATTTGAGTGCATGCTTGTCTTACAAAGAGCTGCACTCAGTTACCACAGAGGAATATATTTCCCTCTATCTGACAGCTATCTGGATTTGCAACAACGCTGTATGTAGAATTTAATTATTCCCAGACATTTTGTTCCACACTTGGTTGGTGATTTAGGAAAGTGGCTGCACTGGCTACTCTTGAAAAGGCAATTTACGTGGGGTTGAATTTTAAACTTGTTATAATTGTCTGAGACCAATCTGAGGGTGCTCTCCTGGTGGCCTTACCAAACAGTCAGCAGTTATTACACCTGTTAGCTTTCTTAAGAGCACTCTCTTTCTCTCTCAAGCCTCTGGTGTTTACTGCTTCTGTTGAATAAAACACAGCTCATCACCTGCTCCACTTAGCACCTTAGCTGTGATCAGAAAGAAACAGGACTTAAGAGGTTGTGTATCAGTACATTTTTGACTTTGTGCACTTTCTGCTGTGCGTTGGACCGGAGAGGGTCCCCTTTCTTATGTGGCGCCCTCATACATTGAGCCAGCTCCTTCTGCAGAACCGCCTGAGCCAGCGCAATCAAACACACTGGCACATCCTTTAAAATTCTGCTACTAGCGAGTGTTCATGTCGGACATTCCTAAATAATGCCAGATCGTGTAACAGCAGCAAGAGGAGTTCAAGTTCATCTCTCATTTAGTGGCCTAAACGGATTACTTGATTTGCGAGTGTTCTTGTTGATGGAGCGTAACCATGGTGAGCCTAATAATAAGTGCGACGGTTTGCTCGCTGGTGGGCATGGTCTAAGGTGTCTGTCATCCCCGGGCAGTCATGCTCTGAGGTATTCGGACCTTAGTTAATCAGTGGAAGCAGCGGCCTTGCTCTGGGGTGACCTGAAGCTGATACCCTTACGCACTTTCTTGAGGAGTACGGCTCAAGTCGAGCCAAGCGCTCAGGGAAGTGTGTAGCGGGAGCCGGTGACGACACGACTCCCAAAGGAGCTCCCAACAGCTGTAACCTAAAGGACCTGCCATCTTTGGAAGTGTAGAGTATCTCACAAACTGCCAGAGCGGTCGGAAGGGGCCAAACAGCCGTCGGCTCCAGAGGAGTTATTTTCATACCTCCCCCTCTCTCTCTTTGCACCCCCCCCCCTCCACACTGTGTTCTGTGTTGCTGTCTTTTCCTGTCCTTGTGTCACTGCTTGTGGTTCACTGTCTCTCCCCTCTCCCCCTCTCTCTCTCTCCCTCTCTCTCTCTCTCCCTGTGTGTGTGTGATTGATCTGTCTTCCTCCGGGTCTAGCGGAATTCCATTGAGGAACTCTTTGGGATTGTTGGAATTCCAGGCGGAGTGCATGTGTGGGTTAGCGGGAGGCAGCCGGGCGGCCCGTGTGTTCCCATCATCCCCGGGCTCGTTATCAGCCAGGCTGGCCGTCGTCTGCCCTCGCACACCAAAGCCTCTCTCGCTCCAGATTCACACAGCACCGCGAGCGCTCGTTCTCAGCCTCCGTTTCAGCACAGAATGCCCTGGCAGTGTTCCTGTCAGCGTTCCTTTTTTTTTTTTTTTTTTCTTCTTTTTTTTTTTCCTTGAATGTTTGCTGTCGCTCGCACTTATCACTGCTACAAAACAGAATGACATGCACGGGGAAGGCCGATCGCATGCTAATATTGGGTGTGGCAGAAACTCGGAGCGCTGCCGTCTTCAGCGGTATTCCTCTCATTGTCTTCTCTTCAGTAAGATAATTGCGCATGTCACGATGAAGCCAATTATTTGCCTGTCCTAGGTCTCAGTCCTTGCAGTGAGAACAAGGAGTGTCCCGATGCAGACACCGTCTCCCGTGGCCTCCCTCTGGCATTTCGCTACATACTTCAGCTCATGTGCTGCAAATCACTGGGAATAACATGCACTGCTGCTTTTAATTAACCCATACTGCCTGGCACAATGTAAAAGTTTGATGCTGAGCTCAGCAAGAATAAAGGAAGACATTGTGTATTTGAGTTATGCAAGATAATCTAGAGCAACTAGTCTCCAGCATGCTCTATATTTGAGTAGCTCTCCATGTTTCCCACTCGGCTCGGAAATATTTGATCTTTGCCGAGCTGTGCGATACAAGACACAGCACATGCTTATTCCTACCATCCACGTAGGTTATGTAATGAATTGATCCTTCCTGTTGCTCTAACTCCCCCCACCCTCCCCCTCCTCCTCTGTTTCTTTCTTGCACTTTCTCTCTCTCTCTCTCTCTCTCTCTCTCTCTCTCTCTCTCTCTTTCTCTCTCTCTCTCTCTCTCTCTTCTACATGCACACACTGGACAGATTTGTTCATTTGTTCTAGGTCAGTAGCAGCAGGTTTTTTCGAAAGCAGTGCGGTCCTTCTCTGAAAGCTGGAAAGCTGAACGTAGAATCCGGCATTCCCAACAGTTGAGACATGTCATGCATACATTCAGCGCTTTTATTTGCATGCGTGCCTGGTGGAGCGCCTGCATCCCTCGCCACAGCGTGCAGCACGCCAGTACTTAACTCTCATTATGAGCTGCTGTATTTTGCATGCATATCTGCAGACTCTACCCTATATTGTCCACACTTGGACAGCGGGGGCCTAGCCTATGTGTATATTAAAGCGGACTGAAATGCATCTGGGATCAGGACTTGTCAGGTTATGGTGATATGTGCGCTGGCCTCTGGAGAGTAAACCTGTCTTCTTCCTTTGAGGAGCGTGCTGCGTCTCGTCTTGTCATCTGCATATACAGAAGACTGGTAAGGCAGCAGAATTCCACTGCAAGCCTGCCCTGTGTACACACCCATACAGAAAGTGAAAGGATGCTGCCGATTCATTATAATTACGCAGCAGGCCTTGATTCTGGCAATGTTCGAGCTAACCATGTGTGAAAGTTGCAGGTGTGGTAAATGCACATGGAAATAGTTTCCTTATTCGTGCTTGCTGTAGGTGTGGAAGTCAGTAGGTTTCACTGTGCTGGGTTCAAACCAGTGTTGGTTATAGGCCTATTAGGAGAGTGTTGGTTTTCAGTTACTATTGTTGTCTGTGTAAATGCGTGTGGGAGGGGCTCAAACTGACATTTTAGTGCAACAAAGCTGCTTTGGAAAGTGGAGACCAGGAGGCAGGCAGCAAGAGGCCACCGGTGGAGGGCCACATAGCACAGTGGTGGCACACCCTGCACTGTTTCAACAAACCAGGACACATTGGACACACCGTGTGCTTGTGTGTGTGTGTGTGTGTGTGTGTGTGTGCCCTCACATCCATGCATGATAAGCCTTCAGGACAGCTTTTTCCAATGACAGATTTGTTTACAGCTACAAATGTTTGGGTTTTCTCTGGACAAGCTTAAGACATCTCAGCAATGTGAAAAATTCAAGTTATTCCAGCAGCACTGTTTCATGAGACACACCTTTAGGTGTACTGTTAATCGCAAGTTATGACATCAGAGGGCGGTGCACCGCGAAGAGTGTTGACCTTAAAATATTGCTGTGTGAGCAAGGCATTCTTCCAAGCATTGTGCGTCGGCTGCTCAAACCGTCGCTCACGTTCCCGAGCGTTCACGGGGAAAAACCATAAGCTGTTCTGAATCGGGGGCAGATCCCATGTGACCGCCCCTCCTCCTGCTACGTTTCAGCACGGGCGGCGTCGCTTTTGTCAGAACAGGGCTTCGTACATAACATAGGAGCATGTATGTTTACTGTGACAAGCTCCAACCAGGCCCGAGCTGCTGCGAGCCAGTCTGGGGAGGTTTGAGCCAGATGCTGGGTTGAGACAAGGCAACCAGTCACACACACACACACACACACACACACACGCACACATATACAGGCGCGCAAACACACGCACCCATGGTCACACCCTTAGGAGCGCTGCAACGCCCCGTTAACAAGGCGCCCAGCCGTTAAGCCCTCAGTGCCGTACCTCCAGATGGAGCGACCACACCTGGGCTGCCAGACATATTCCTCTTGCTCTCAACGCCTGTTTCATTCAATTAGGATCTGGAGTCATTTACTGCATCCAACCGTAAGTGTCAGCTTTGAGATGGAGCTACAGTAGTTGTGCAGTTACAATATCCACCATGTGATATGCAAGAAATTATAGATTTAGGTTGTGTCTAAAATACATGGGCATTCTAAATTGGCCTGACTTTAGTGTTTGTGAACTGTTTTGTCCTGAAACACACTGACCCAGCAATTGGGCAGAAGCAGTCAGTGAGTGATGGCTGGGTGAAGTTTGAGTTAGTCAGCCTCATTTTCCATCAGTGGGAGTTTTTAAGTGCCTGATGGCTGTTGTTATCTCTGGACAGAGCCAGCGAATCATCAGAGCATTTTGACATTTCAAATTCACTGGAGTGGAGTTGTAGGATTTGTTGGCATTGTACGTCTGGCAAAGGCAAATCTGCTCTATGATAGAAAACTGTGAACGCTGAACATGCAAACACAGAGAGCCAACCTGTGTTCGCATTGTGCTGTATCACCAGAAGATTCCATTAAGGTTTTGAAAGTTTCCCCTTAATTTCCCCTTAAATTGATTTGAGCCAGAAGTACATAGGCCTGTGCCAGTTAAATTTGATTTGCTTTACTGCTCAAGTGGGAGCTGCTCTGCTTGGGAAACGGCTGGAAAGAAAGTTGGCTAAGGTTTGCACCGTGCTGCACAGGCTGCTCTTGTTGAGGGGAAAAAAGACCACAGTAGACTAGGACAAACGCTGATCAACTGATTTCCCATCACCTATTTTTAGCACTTGCGGTGTATGTGTTTTTATCTTTAGGTGTGTGCTATTGCCAGTGAAACCATACTTTTGATGAGGGGTCTGATCAGTCTGCCCTCATCTGTTTTTACGTGATTCAGATGGAAAAAAACTGAGGTTTGCCAAGGGCTTTAGCTTTAGTTTAGCTGTAGTTTGGTATTTAGATTTCTTGTACATTGTGATAGAGGGTCTTGCCCCTGCTCTTATACATTTCTAATTATCTTTGTGCTTTTGTCTCTCGTCAGGTAAGAGGAAGCCGGTGCTCAAGCTCTCCAAGGAGGTGTTTGAGCAGCCTCCTCCTGCTGCAGTGTAAGTGTATTTTACTCCACAATGACCATGTCAAATGCATGCATTATCGTATCCAAGCTTCTGTCCCTGCAAAGGTCTTATTCGGATAAGCTGTTTATATGCAGCCTCATATCCCGATCGCAAACAGCCTTGTAATGCATGAATCATCAGAAAATGAGGATAATCAGAATGCTGAATATTAACATGAAAACAGAAGCTAGAAACCATCGGTAAACAGGATAAGGTATCGACCTGCCTCTAAAATCAGAATTTCCCAGCTGTCATATTCATGTTCCTCATAATGGGGACATCAGCTTATCCTGGGTGCTGTAACTCGAACATGCACTTATTGGAATACAAATGTGCCTACAAAAAGCATGGGATCTCTTCATATCACACCTCTGATATTTAGGGTATTTCAACCCAATCAAACATGCATATTGTAAATATTTTCTCCCGGACTCTTTAACTCGAGGCTCCGACTCGCATTGCCTGTAGTGCAATGGCGCCCCAAATTATTCCGGGCTGCATAAATACTACGTTCGTTCAGTAAGTCTTGAAATTTCTGTAAACAAAACTGTAATAGCAGAGACAGTGCGGTTGTAAGCCAGGAGTCAGACTGTCAGCCATGTTCCCCAGGGGAGTAATGAGGGGATAGCACTTGCCTTTCAAGCCCGGCTACTGAAGTGCTGCTTAGGCTGATGGAGAGCAGAGACTCGGGAACTTGTCCTACATTTTCACTGACAAACAGAAACGGTAAGAAGCGGGGGAACCTTAATGTCGTGTTTTTCTTCGATTTGCACTCGCAGTATTCCACTCTTTTATGGTGTTGTTGTGTCCTGAGAGAGCAGTGTTTAATCAAATTGTAACGAATGTGTGTCTGTGTTGCAGACCCCCCAGAGATTTGGATTCGAAAGCTTGTGTAACCATCGGAGAGAAGGTACGTTCGCTCACTATTCGATCAGTTCATATTTTCCCTCATGTTTGCGCTTTTGTGCCGTTTAATAGGAATCAAATCAAAGCTTTTCAATTTGTAAAATTTTTTTTTATCTTAACCTGGACTCTTACATAACTTTTCACTGTTTACTCTTTTCCTTCCCCGAGTGTATTTTTGGGCGAGTAAGGTCCCTCGCTCTCAGTGCAGAAAGGCTGGCTTAATAAAGGGTCCCTTGGCTGTAAAGAACGCCCCAGTGAACATTACAGCCGAATTGAACACTTCTGATTGTGGGGAGACTGGAATGCCTTTTACTGCCCATCAGGCAGTAAAAATATTTATTTTAAACTCATCAAATAAGTGGAATTTTCCATTGGCAAAGATGCCCGCTTTTTCTCTTTTCAAGTTGGCCAGAAGTCAGAATGACTGATTTTTTTTTTTGCTTGGATAATGCAAAAAAAAAAAGAGAAGTTTTGCATCTTGCCACACTATGAAGGAGACTATGTTACTTAGTGTTTTCAGACTTCAAAGCCCCCTTGCCTCTCTCGGGGTAGCTGTTCAAACAGAGTCCTGTCGCAGAGTGTGTGCATTTTCTTTACAACAGAGATAAGAGATACCGCCTGCCTGCATAACACCGCTTGGAATTATTCTCCTCACGCTTTTATTTATTTGCAGGAGTTGAGGATCGGGTGCACAAACCCAGTGAACTCCTCACCTCGTAGCCAACTTGTTTTCACTGTTGAATCTTTCCTCCCTTCCCCTTTAAGTCTCTGTCAGTGCAGTACTTTTCATTTTTGACTCAGTTGACCGTGTTTGTGTCCCCCATCTGTCCGGAGCAGAACTTTGTGGTGAAGGCAGATGACCTGGAGCAGATCTGTGAGCTGGGTCGAGGGGCGTACGGCGTGGTGGACAAGATGAGGCACATGCCCAGCGGCCTCATCATGGCTGTCAAGGTGGGTGAGGGACGACCAGAGGAGGGTCGACTCAAATGTGGTTCTTCTGCATTGTCAGCACTTGTAAAAGTGCGTTCACACCAAGCGTTTGGTTTGCCGCGGTTTATTTGAACTCTGGAGTGTTTACTCCTTTAGTTCACTTTAGTTCAAATTACAAGAAACAACCCCAAAACACAAGGTTTTATAGGTATAAGGAGACAGATGTTGACATCCAATTAATGCTTGGAAAGCTTAGCATAACACAAAGGTGCTCATATTCAGCTATTTCCTCATGTGTTCTTAACTGGTATGACCACCAGAGAAAGTAAATTATGGCAAATAGCCCAGACAAGTCCATCATGCTTAGATAAAGTTACAGGGACTGGAATCAGATTCTCTAATCCGTGCAGGATGACAGGTCACCATAACTCTGTCCAATAAACGAGCTCCTTGTGAGTCATGTGACTTTTGTTTACAAGGGCTTGTTCGCTTGTAATTGGAACCTAAACGAACCAAATACTAAAATGCGACAAAGTAAACTTTTCAGCTATGGTTCGGACCAAAGAAAACAAACTGTAGGTGTGATCGCACCTTTATTGTCATCACATTTTACACGTTCTAATAGGAGCTGATACTTGGGGTTTAGACGGCAGCATTTTACAATAGACCTCTTGAGGCAAAGGTGAAGATGTTGAAAGCTCATGGAGGATCGTGTGTCATATCATTCCTAAGTGCTCTCCATCGTTATGGGCATTTGTTTTTCCTCTCCTCGCTCCCTCAGCGGATCCGGGCCACAGTGAACACTCAGGAGCAGAAGAGGCTGCTTATGGACCTGGACATCTCCATGAGGACGGTGGATTGCTTCTACACAGTCACTTTCTACGGAGCACTATTTAGAGAGGTAGCACAACATAAACACTACTCTTCTGCATCATTAATATAACGCATAAACACACTGCAATGTTGGATTTCCAAACCGTTTTTGAATCTTCTTAATTGGGGGGTGTGCTTGGAGTGATAAGTGAGGTCCAGCATGGCAGAATATCAAGAAAAAACACATTTCTGATGTAGCCTCAATTGATGACCCAGTTGTGATATTTGCGCCGCAGCCTTCACTCACAATTCCAAATTATGCAAAGCACGGCCCAGCTTTGTCAGTGTAAATGTCCAAATTTGCATCCGTCATGTTGACGTGCAAAAAAAAAAGCTAGAACCACAAGTGGATACTGACAAAAAACACAGTATGCCCAACAAAACATTCACAAGATTTTCGGATGCAGAGAACTTCCTCCAGAAGCGAGTCGGATCTGCAGGATATCCCACCGTGACTCACGTTGGAAAAAACTGTAGCTTCCCGTCTGTTGATCTGCCAGCTGTCAGGAATGTGGCCCGGCCGCTTTGTTGCTGTTTTCCCAGTCTCTTTCCAAATTCTGCCCCCCACCACCACCACCACCACCACCACCACTAAACTGTCTCTCCTCCACCCCACCCACCCCCCTCTGCCTGTTACCAGGGTGACGTTTGGATCTGTATGGAGCTGATGGACACCTCTCTGGATAAGTTCTACAAGCAGGTGATCGAGAAGGGCATGACCATCCCAGAGGACATCTTGGGCAAGATGGCCGTCTCGGTGAGCGAACGCCCGACTCTGAACGACGGGCTCGGTCGATACGCTTGTCATCCTCCGCATCCTTCCTTTTGATATTAGCTTAATGAGGGATATGTCTGATGTTATTCTCATTGGCCTTTTAATGGGCTTTGTCATTACAGATAGTAAAAGCTCTGGAGCATCTGCACAGTAATCTGCAAGTCATACACAGAGGTAAGAGCAGTGGAAACGCATTACACCTCGCAGAGACTGTCTGTATCCACCGCCGCTCTGTAACACACTCACTGAGTCTCTTCTCCCTTTCTTTGTTTCTTTCTTGCATTCCTACTCCCTACTTTCCCCCTGGGCTAGAGGTCAGCAGCGGAGTTAAGAGTTAATGTCTTCTGTCTCAAACCACAGTGGTCCAGCCGTGACCACCGTGCGGCTCTCGCTGCATTAAAGGTCCATGTAGTCATTTAGGAAGATTACAAGTCACCAAAATAAAGTCACACAATTGGGCCTCTCCAGTGACCACAGTGCTATTTCTCGAGTGTGACTGCGGCCGTGCGAGCCAGTCGGCAGTTCTCTCTCTGTGCCGAATCTATATTGCGGTCGTGCGAGCGTGACACGAACTGACGAGGCAGCTGGCGGTGACGTCTCTCTCTTCTTCCCCTCTGCCTAACCGTTGCAGACGTGAAGCCCTCCAACGTGCTGATCAACACGCAGGGCCAGGTGAAGATGTGCGACTTCGGGATCAGCGGCTACCTGGTGGACTCCGTGGCCAAGACCATGGACGCTGGCTGCAAGCCCTACATGGCGGTAAGCAGGGAGAGATCAAACGGGATGAAAGATCAGACGAGAAGGGATGAGGACCTCGTGTGATTCGTTATGCTGTGATTTAACAGCGTTTTATAATACACTGTCCCAGACCTGAGGCCTCATTTTTCTCATTTTTTGATTTTATCCTATGATTCATCATACTCATTTGAAATAATAGGATTATTACCCCGGATAATAATAGACGTTAGATTTAGCTTTGGATATAGCGCAGAAAATTGGAGAGAATTGCTGCTTATCGTGAGATCAAGATCAAATTGTCATAAATCACAACTTTGGCTGAATTTGGTCATGAGTTAGTGCATGATAAAGCTTTATAACAGAGACCCCCGGCTCTTCACTAGACGGGTAAGCGGGTCCACCTCTCTCTCTCATCATCATCCACGCCCCTTAATGAGCCCTGTTAGACTTTAAGTGCCGTGTTCCCAAAGAGAGCGTGTGTCCACACCGCTGCTGATTGGCTGAGCGGGTTTTAGGGCCCCGCTAGCACTCAGGGAACAGAGTGGTCTGTGTGTGTACAAGAAGTTTTAGGATGGCAGGGAGGTGTGCAGGTCGTCCTTGACAACCGCCGCCATGTGTGACATCATCTGTCCTTCTGCTCCCCCCCACCCAGCCGGAGAGGATCAACCCGGAGACGAATCAGAAAGGCTACAACGTCAAGTCGGACATCTGGAGTTTAGGAATCACAATGGTAAATCCGTTTGTTTAATGTTTGTTTTAAATCTGTGTGAATTTATGATGGGAAAACGTCTCATGTCACTCACTTGGTACACATTTTAGGGGGGGTGACCCGCAGTTCATTTGTTTCATCAGTTTTTCCAATCGTCTTCATTACTGCAAAAACATGGGAAGTATCTCAAGGGTAAAAATGATTCCTAATGAGGAGAAACCCAGTATCCTCTGAGCCAGCGCTCGAGACGAAATGGTGTCTAGACGTTTTATTATGAGTTGTTAAATATTCATAGCTTGCTCATTTGCACATTTCCAACTCGGACCAAAGAATATTTTGGCGTGGACGATTCAGCGGTCTATGTAATTTCACATCTTTTTGACTTGGCTAGTCCTTCCAATCTCCTCTTATTAGATTGGCCCTTAACAGATGCTTATCTTGCTTCATAAACGATCCAAAAGAAGGCATGATCCAAAGAAAGTCAAGTTTTTTTAATGTTAATGGAGTGCAAAAGGTTTGGTGGATACAATAGCCAGACAGGGGTGTTGGGGTTTAAACGATACAGGTTAAAGGAACAGTTTGGGATTTTCAGAAACTGTTTCATCATCAACTCAGAGTATTTTTTAGAGATCCAACCTTTGCTTCAGTTTTTTGAAGGGAGTTTTTACTAATTAACATTTTCACAAAATATTTAACTACATATATATATAAAGACTTAAAGCATAACTCCAAGATAGAATCAAACTGTTCGTAAAAGGCACGGGTTGAGATCATTTTCATTTACATCTTTTTACCGACTTGTCTCATTATAGAGCGAGCAAACAATGTGTTTAAAAAGACATGCTTTGTGTGCTTTAGGGGTTGATTTATTGGGCTCCATTGTCTCCATAGGACATAGGGCCATGTGCTTAGGCAAGCAATACTTAAGTAGCTCTGTAGTGAAGGAGTTGATGAGATTTTGGTCAAAATCAATTGGAATGATGGAAAAAAGTGTGAAAATGGGGAGTTATGCTTTAAAATTGTTACTGTATATGAAGAAATTGTTTCCAGTTTCATTGACTTGCTCTAGCACTGATGGAACATATGAACAACCCCTATTTCGAAACCTCAATGACCGAAACGGACGTGCAGGTGCTTTTTGGATGGACCAAAAGTTCCATGATTAATCAGCTAGGCCCAGTGAACACCCAAACTATCCCTGAAGTGCTGCCAAAGCCAGTGTTACAGGAACCTCTCTGTGCTGCATCCTCCCGCCTCAGATCGAGCTGGCCATCCTGCGCTTCCCCTATGACTCATGGGGCACCCCCTTCCAGCAGCTCAAGCAGGTGGTGGAAGAACCGTCGCCCCAGCTTCCCGCCGACCAGTTCTCCCCCGAGTTTGTGGACTTCACCTCTCAGTGGTACGTCCTCTCACCTCTTCGGCCCCCTTTTTTTTTTTTTCCACTAACCGGACCCACTCCCAGCGTAGCATTCAGTTCCACATTTTGAGTGTATTCAACAAGCCACTCAAGACCGGCCTCTTTAAAAAAAAAAAAAAGGAAGCCGGCAGAGTCTACTCACAGGATGCTCCACACAAGGCCGCTGTGACCTTGCCACAAAGCCACAATAAATCAGAAATATACTGTCTATGGTTCGGACCAAAGAAAAAAAACTATCGATTCACACCGTGTGGGCTTGAGTTAATCCCCCCCCCACCCTCCTCCTCATCAGATTGAGTTCATTATGACATTCTTTGGTTGTTGTTGTTGTTGTGTGGCCAAGAGCCTGTTCTGACCTGGACAGAATGTAACGGGGTGTGCCAGGGCTCTCCAGCCCTCCGAGGAATGTGTGCGAATATGTATTCTCACCAACCTGTTGTGTCTAGTCTGCAGCGCTGCGGGGGGATTAGCTCGCCCCTCCGACGAGGCTCTCAGCACGCGCTGAAGGGTGTTTGATACACCGTGTCACTGATGGGTCCTCGCATGTCGGGCTCCTTCTCCTGGCGCTAGGTCTAGTGTTGCGCTTTAGCGGTGGCTGTGCCGTGTTTCGGCAGCCATTTTTCATCTGAATTGCTTATCCATGCAGGTATTCATCTGTTGGCAGGATGCAGTTCCTTTGTTTTTATGTGCTGCCACCATGGTACATAGTATCCGGGACATTATGTGTGTCTGAACACTGTCTGTCTTGTGAACACAGTAACTCAAGAATAATATATGATAGAAACTTCATACTTGCACAATAGTTACAGGTCTTTAAACTACTATAACTCCTTAATGCTTAAAGATACAGAGTTGATATTAATACCGCCCATGTGTTTTGTGAAGACAGAAATATTTGCTAATCAATGCATTGATTAACTTCATTTATGACCTCATCAGCATAACTGTTTTTTTGTATTGTATACCAGTAGAGCTGTGTTTGCAGACTGAGGGCTGAGACTGCACTTTTCAGTGGAACTTCTAGAGTTTTCTTCATACTCTTGCGTAAAACAGAATCTTGTGGTTTGTGGCTTAATTCTTAGGAAAGGAATTATCAGTTCTCCTTAACAAGCAGCATTGGATTACTAGGCTATACCCTCCTGATATGGATATCTTGCCTGCAATTTACATGACATTGTTTTTGTAGCGTATAGTTTTGGCTGTATCTCTTTTGCACTCGCTCACTCACAGACCAATTGGACTGCTGGAAGAAAATGGACAGAAACCACACACTCCTGATTATGTCCTCTTATGTATTCCTTTATTCCCTGAAAATGAAACCAAAACTGAGATCAAAGTCCTCGAGCCATTACTGGTGCTGTCTTTTCCTTGTCAGTCCATTATCTGGCTCCTGTGGGATAATGGAACGTAATCACTGAATGAAAAGCCAAGATTTGGGAGTGGGATACTTCAATCAGTCATGTCTTATCAGTGATGAATCTATATGTGAATTAATATCTATGTTGCTTTTTGCCTCCCCAGCTTGAAGAAAAATTCCAAAGAGCGGCCAAATTACACAGAACTCATGGTGAGTGTTTTTGTGTTTATTTTATTATCACTACTGTTACTAACTGCTGATTGATTTAACTATTCTGCTGTTCTGCTCTTTTCAACACTTGAGATGCCCAACAGATGCATGGAGGTGGTTAGGCCTCCTTGTAATACTCTCTGTCAGACACTGGAGGGCGCACTAAGTCCATTAGTTCCATATGGCTGAAAGTCCTTTTCCCTCACTTGAGTAGATCAGCAAAGATGCTTCAGTACATAGACCAACTGTGATACTGCTTCTAATGAGATGTTTATATTCACTATCATTCAGACTAACTGACATCTCGTTCTCCTCCGCAGCAACATCCCTTCTTCACCTCCCATGAGGCCAAAGAAACCGACGTGGCTAGCTTTGTGAAAGTCATCTTGGGGGACTGAGTTGCCACACTTGCCACAGGAGGGAGGGCGGACCTATTACAAAAAAAAAAAAATAAAATAAAATCAAACAAACAAAAGCGCCAATCGCAGCCCCTGCTACCTGCGGGACAGGGGGGACTGCCCCCCCTGTCCCGCCCTACTCCCACCCCTCCCTCTAGGACAGACAGACAGACGGATGGACAGACAGACGGACGGACGGAGCTCGGAGGAGAAGGACGGCCATCCTGTCGAAGGAAGCAGGAGCGAGGAGTTTGCCCCCACCCCCCACCTCCACCTCCACCCCTCGGTGTCCTCTTTACATTACATAAGACAGGGGTGGGGAGGGGAGACGGGGGGGGGGGGGGGACAAACCGGTGTCAGGGTTTCGGAGATGGCTCACACATAATCTGGATTAATTTGAGATGTCTGTATGCAAAAACTCTCCCCCCTTCTTTCTTTCGATTCGTGCGCCGCCTACTACTCAAAACAGCAACTCTCTTGTTGTTACTTGTCAGTGAGTCGACCATGTGTGGATTTTGCCCCGTCATCATGGTCGACCCTAAGATGTTTGTTTGTTTTTTTTTCCTGCTAAAAAACAGAAGTGAAAAAGAGGTGCAGACTATATAAAAAAAAAAAAAAAAGATGAATGATATAATTCTATCTATGTATAATCTAAATGTTTGTATACTCAAGCAAGTGTTGCATTGGTTTATTAATTGACTGCATGTACAGAATATATCTCTGGGTGAAAAATGGGCTCCGATGGCCGACGGGGGAACAGTTGCAGAGTCCGACTCGGGTCGAATAGTTGACTAGTACAGACCTGGAGACTTAACGGCCTCGCTTTAGGCCCGCAGTGGTCAGGAGCAGGTACTGCACTTCGACTGCTTTCCCTTGTACACAACAGAGGTCTACTACACGTTTTTTGGGGCTCTGGCTGCCTGTGTGCGCGTGTGTGTGCGTGTGTGTGTGTGTGTGTGTCAGCGGGTGCATGTCGTGTGCGTGTTGCATACAAGTGAGGTGTACGTTGACATTGTGGTCAGTTGCGGGAGAGGTGCGCCCCTGTTGTCGCCTCTTCTTGTTGTCTGTACTGAGCCAATTACAACCCTCTCCACTCCAAGTTCAAGACGAAAAGAACTGGACATTATTATTATTATTATTATTATTATTATTATTAATAATATTATATTAATTATTGTTGTTATTATTTAGATCCAGGTTTATTTCCCCAAGGATATTTACTGCAGTTTCCTTATTTATTACAACTGCTGTTTTCCCTCTGAAAACTTGACGGATCCAATAGAGACTTTCTTCTGTGTGTTTGCGTGGGCTGTGTATGTTTTTTTTTGTCGTGTCGTCCTTGGCTCAAACAGGTAAATGCTTTTAAACTGTAACTTGCAAGCCTTCTATGTGCCTCTCTCTAGAAAACGACTAAGGAAAAAAGTTGTAATAAGGATGATGCAGGGATCTCTACCAACCTCCCCCTCTCCAATCAGCCTGACTTCACATCGGCTCCTTCCCCCATTACGCTCTGCACAACGTCCAAATTCCACTTGCCGTTTGCCCCGGCGTTTCCTTCCCGTTTCTCGTTCTAGGAAGGGTCGGCGGATTCTGGCATCCTAGCGCGAGCTCATCAGCATTTCTCTTACATGCATCTGTTCTCATCTTTGTCACCGCCTCGGCTCTCGGCCGTCCCGTCTCGTTCTCATGGCGGCCGCTGATAGTCCGTGGCAGAGAGCGTCAGGCGGCTCCCGGGCCGAGCCAGACCGACGCCTTTGTGCTTTTCTCTCTGTCATTATGCAAGGCCCGCTCTCTAATGTCAAAATAGGAAACTTGAAAGATGTGGTTGGATGGCAGGCTATTGTCACAGTTGGAGAATTTACATCATTCTCTGCCTCTAAATATTTTGTTGCTAGGTTATCGCTTGATGTTTTTCTGCGCCGGCGTCCAAATGTGACCAATCTCGCTGAGTTCTGGCCTCTTCGGCTGTGCTCAAAGTTGCTCGAATGTTGCCTAACAAACCAACACACAGGTTCTACACTTTAACGTTCAGTGCATTCATCAGTACTTGTATCTCTTTTCTTTTGTCAAACCCAGATAATGCTTATGCTCCCTTGTTGCCATCATTAGAACTCTTTTGTCCTGAGTCCAGCACAGTGCGCTCTGCCATTTGCATGCATTCAGCAGGAGAGTGTCCTGTTTTGTGGAAGACATGAGCACCCTTCCTTTTACCCTTCACACCAAAAATCCTCTCCCTACCAGGGCCCAGGTCCCACGGCCTTTGGCATACTGTCCAGCAGATAACTGGTCGAGCTCCTTGGGTATCACTAGAGGACAAACGCCTGGCCCCTGAAGCTTTTTCCTCTCCTTCGCTTTCATTATGTTTTCCACCCCCAGCCCTCCGTCGGTATCAGCGGCCCTCACCCGCCGCTTCCTCCCTTCTTATTAATAGAGGTTTCACCACTGCAGCTTCTTTCGATCTTGGCCGGATGACACACGGTGGACGCAATCGCGTGTTCAGCTTCCTCCTACAAATATTTCATTTTGACACTTTCCTAACTCTTTCCAGTAATGACGGGAGGGTGTGACGGAGGCAGAGGGTAGGTGGTAATCTTTCGGACAAACTCGGTGCCAGTTGCCGTTATGAGGACATTACAGCCTCCCTCATTAGTGCATTTCTATCCCCCCCCCAAAAAAGGAATAGACTCTTGAGACAACCATTAGAAAACTTTTTATTACACTATTAAATTAGGGCCATGTGAAAGGGCCACCAAATTCAAGTCATACTTCTATTTTGGCACAGACAGAAGTTGTTGTTTTTTTTTTTAAGTGCAGTGCGGCCGAGTTATGCATCATCGCCCATCTTTCTCAATTCTGACTCGTTCATCATTGTCAGTCCCGCACGCTGGTTCCTCACCCTGGGTCTTTACGGATCTTGTGACATGCAGAGCGCCAGCCAGGTCTCTAATAGGCGCAGTCTCCTCTTTATTCCTCCGATAATCGTCACCGTTTTCATTCATTTAGGCAACGTGACCACAGAGCTGGACTATAATAGCTATAGGGACCACATGGAGCTGGGCTCAGGACAGGGAGTCTTTGAGCAGGGGGGGGCAGCATGTGTGGCCCTCCTATGGCTAAGAAAGGTGATGAGCGTCCAGTCCAGACACACTGACATCCCACCCACGCTGGAAATAACCGGCCACCCCCCCTTTTGATTCATCACCACGTCTGATCTCATAGCAGTAATTATGGTGTGCATACTTTATAGGTCTTATAAGTGCCTAACAATGCATTTCTGTGTACATTTACATACTTATCAGTCATTGTGAATGATGCTTAACACTGTTGTTAATCTTTTGATCCCTCTGTGGAACACACTGACACTGCATGTCGCTGTGATGACGTTTTGCACTGTACTGTGGAGCCATATCACATAGTCACATAGTGGGTGTTTTACTGTATGGAAACAGTAGTTCAGACGATGTAAGGTTGCGGTCTGTGTGGTCACTGTCCCATTTTTGGCATTTTGTGAGCTTGGAATTATGAGGATCTATTTGACTTTTAATCAAAATTGAGTTACCACATATTCATGATCTTTGAGTGTTACTTTATGTTTGTGTAGCGTCATTTTTTTTAAACCCTTTTGCGGTTAAATATTTAACAAGAAAGTACACAGTTTTGCCCGATGATATATCAAATCTTTGATGCTCTAATCTCAGAACTGCACTCTACCCAGATAGAACCTCATAATTCCAAGCTCACGTTGTATTAATGTTCATCTCTACTGTGCAGCAAAGGGCACTGATATTTATGGTCACAAGTGACTCATATTCAATAGACTAAGGCTGTAGTGAGGAAAGAGTTGAGTCCAATCACCTGTCACATGGCTTTTCCTTGTCTGTGTGTGATTCTGCGTGCGTGTGTGTGTGTGTGTGTGTGTGTGTGTGTGTGTAGCCGTGGCTGTTCGGTGTTTGAGGAGTCTGTCCCAGTCAGTGGGCTGGCCAGAGGGCAGCGCTATCTTTACCCCCGCTGTTCCTATGTTCACGCCACTCTCTCGGAAGATAATAGGGCAAGTCACATGGCTTGCGCTCGCTCCCTTTCTCTCCATCTCTCTCTCTCTCACATACACATCATCCTAACTCCCCCCCCCTTCCCCGTCCCTCCAAAGATCCCAAAGGAACCGAACGTGCATCAAGAAAGGTGTTTGTTTCCTGCCTGTCCTCTCATGTCAGAGTCTGTGTTTGTGTTGCGAATGTGTGTGCGTCCGCGTGGGGGGGGGGGGGGGGGAATTCCCGTGCGCGTGTCTATTCGTGGACGCGGGGCAGCACTCACCTGCTGAGTAAACCTCTTGTCAATGGAGGGGGTCAAGAGGGGGCAGGATGTCTGAGTGGAAACTGCCCTTCCCAGGCGTTGTCACGTCCCACTCTGATTCCACGACATGCCCAACAACAAGCATGTATTTATGGAGGATGTGTCGGTAACATGGATGCCCCCTTTACTGGAATACGAGGCCTCCTTATCAAAATGGCTCATGACTAGGGTTTCAGGGTTAAATGGAAAGATCTGGTCAGAACGGAAAGAATCGGAGGAAAAATTGCTCACCTTCTTCCTCATCCTCAGACAAACGCAAACGGTTGACGCAACGCAACCCCGCGTATGAGAAACGCTATCGCCCTTTCCTTCAGAGTTGTAAATCTTTTCTATGTGACATAATTGTGTTTATGCATTTTGCCGGACTATATCAAGTGTAAATCTGTCGTACGTGTGCGCGTGTTTCATGTGTGAAATGTTTGCTACGGTTTCTTGAATACTATGCTTTTTTTTTTGTTTTTTTTGTTTTGACCCATCTATTGCACAACACTCTTTTTTTTTTTCGCTCGAATGTTCCTCGGTGGAGCTGCGGGGGGGGGGGGGTCGGGGGGGTCGGGCCGGCGGGAATATGACGGGCGCTTGTGAAAACTTTTGGAGCTTTATGTTTCTCTGTCGCAGATGGTTAACTGCTGGTACACACGGCTGTATGTGACTTCTGATGTTGCGGTGTTGTGTTGTTTTATTAGGGGGTTCAAGAGGGATGTGTTGGGGGGTGGGGGGATGGTGGGGGGGGGCAGGAACGGGTCCTTATACTCGATGCTGACCGGTCTCAGAGTAAGACGTACGCCAGAGATGCTACTGTATGTGGAAGAGGGTCCGATAAGTGCGTTTTTTTTTTCTTTTTTCTTTTGTTGCTGTCGGGTGGGTTCGGGGAGGGGTTACCACGGCTACCGTTCCCTTGCCCCGCGGGAAGTGAAGTTCTCAGTATATTTACACGTCTCTAAAGCCTCTGCTAAAGACTGATGACTGTTCATTTAGAGCTCAATGAATTTCTATAAATATTTTAGATTGCTCAAACTGATTGTGTGCAATTGTAATGATGGAAATTCAATAAAAAAGAGGTATTTTTACACAATAAGCGCTGTGTCGGCTCTGGTGTTTCAGCATGTCTTTTGCTGAGGGCAGCCAAGGAGTAAAAGGCATTTTGAGGGAAAGTTTTCTTTTTTTTTTTTTTCTTCTTTTCATAGCCCTTGGACCGATGTTCAGTCAAACGGCCAGACTGACAGGCAGCGTGTTCCTGTAGTAGAGGCTCCTTTTGGAGGCCAGAGAAATGTCACGTAGTGCAGCAGCAGCACAGAAAAGGGGGGGTGCTCCAGGGCTGGGAACTGGACCCGGTAAACTTCCGCCACGTACAGTATGAGGATATGGCGTGCTGCAAAACATAAAAACACAGAATCTCCTGCAGACAAAAGCAAGATGAGAGAGAGAGAGAGAGAGAGAGAGAGAGAGAGGGGTAGGAAAAGCAAAACAAACCAAATGAAACCAAAACACCCTGGTGAGAGGCGAATAGATGAGAGGGTCTGTACGTGGAGGCCTGCGACAATGCATACTACCTGTGACTCCTCATGTCTCACACACACACACACATATAAACACACACTACTACTCCAGGGCCACCTGCTCTGACACGCTGTGTGTTTTGACGCACATCCCTCCCCCTTCTGAACTCGCAATTCTGAGACGCACACACGTTGGATGTGGGTATTTTTAGCAGCGGGGAGACAGACTATTCCATACCACACACGTCTTCCTTCCTTCCTTCTGTGACCCACCTCTAAACCTCAGGGGGCAAAGTTCACCCCACAGGTTGGAATCCCCCCCCCCATCCTGCGTTCGTAGAAAGCCGTGCCGAACAAAGCGAAATAAAAAAAAAAAGCTTGACATTTTCTCTGGCCTTTTATTTGAAAAAAAGTAATAAGTCACTCCGCTTCACACCCCCCACTCGGCCACTGTGTGAGTAAATCGGGCCACGTTTCAAGGCTAAGGTCGGGGTCCCGAAGCTGCCGGGCTTCTCCCTAATGCCCAGTCGTCTGGATATCCGGTTTCATTGCAATGCCGCTCAACCTCAATTTATTTTTAACGCCTCTCCAACTCGCTGCCGTTCTCTACTTGATCCTCCCAACGTCATTTAGCTTCCTCTTTCACTTCTGAGCGCCGTTTTGTTTGGAGATGCGGTGCCACCTCTCACTTACCTTTCGATGACCAGCGTCTATTGTCTCAGTATTACACAACACTTTGACTTAAGAGATGCAGAGGAAAAAAAAGACAAAAAACAGCAAGCCACACCTGTTAATTCAATAAACATTTACTGTGGGATGTGTTGCGTTCCCGCTGCTGTGACTTCCTTTCCAGCCTTTTTTTTTTTTATTCTCAAGGTAAAAGTGATCTTAGACACTAACGCCTGCCCCATCACTATTTGTATGTTTTTTCCCCCCCATGAGCCTCCTTGGCTGTTCAAGTTCATATATGCATGTTGCAAACTCACTGCAGGTACTGTGCCACCATTTCATGTCTGGCCCAGCAGGAGATTCCCCATCGCGTGCGTGGCTATGTTGCCTCTCCGTGCCCTGGTTTGAATTTCAGAATATAAGCGACTGGCTTCCCATACTGACAGCTGATGATGTCATGGAAACTCTTCTGAGCAGCGCACTTAAAAATTGGAGAATGATTTGTAATGAAACGCAGCCCCCTGAGTTTTTTCGGGGGGACTGGGGTTTGGGCGCTGGACCGAGGGGGGAGGGGAGGGGAGGGGAGGGGAGGGGGAGCAGAGGTCTGCGAGGTTTATGTTCGTTAAACACATATCCCTCCATTGAACTCCAATCTTTCCCTCCCTGACATTTATGCTCCCGCGTAACCAAAAGCAGCCGCCACATCCTCTCTCGCGCCGGAATTTCTTTTACCTTCTCGTATTGAACAAAGGAGCGCGGGGGCCTTAATGCATATTTTACATCCCGAGCCCCACGGCTTCGAAACTCTCGCACTGTAAATACATCACGGAACAAAGGCTCACTTGACCCGTTCCGCTCGAGCCTCGTTCGTCTCTTTTTCTGCTCCGAGACGGCGGCTACAGCAAAGCCTCTGGAACATAATGGCGGGCCACTTAGGCCTCGGGGCCGCGCCGCCGTGTGATGTGACAGATGAGTGGATAATAATTCCCGTTAAGGGGAAAGGCATGGCAGTGAAGCCTTACATAAGACAAAAGTACTTCAGAGCCGTACGAAAATCCTTGACCTCCTGTCTTCCTTAATTCGCTCAGGCCCCTAATTGATAGGCGATGCCAAAAGTCACTACTTCACACAACAATGGGAGGCTTTGTATGGGTGGGTGTGTGTGTGTGTGTGTGTGTGTGTGTACGCTGACAGAGCCAGAGATTGAGTCGAAATACATGCTCTCGCGTTCCCACCGAAAGAGGGAAGAGCTGTACTTATTTGGGCAAGGCGAGGGGGGGAGGGGGTGGCCCGGGTGAGAATGACCTGGGAGACCGAGGGTGGGGGTGCGGTGGGAGGGTGGGGGAGGGGGGGGGCTGCTTGTGCACCTGCGTTAGAGTAGCTTCTTGGGAAAGGGAAGAAAACAGGATCTGAAACTCAAACAACATCCTGCACACCACCACTCGCCCCTCCCCGCCCCCCATCCCCACTGCCCCTCATCCCAGGACTGTTTATGCAGCTATTCCTGCTCCTTCGATGTAGAAAGTGGGAAAGAGATGAATCAGTACTGGTGGTGCGGCTTATGGAAGGATGGGATGGGGTGAGTTGTGTGGGGGGGGGGGGTAGCTTCCTTCTCTCTGGCCTCTGCTCATCTACATACTCACTGTCCTCCCCGCTGAGTGACGCACTGATTTCCCATTCATCTTTTTTATTCAAATTCACGCAGACGGGAATGAGCGGTATCAGATCCTGTTGTGGAAAAATGGAAACGTGATCACCGTGTGTTGCCCCCTTTCATCTGACAATATAACTTTATGAGTAAGATTTCCTTTTGGGAAATTTTGAATGACAAGGACTTCCCTAATGTTAAAAAAAAAGTCCCTGAATATTGTAGCATTGGAATCACGCACATCACATACTTCCTGCTGCCGATTAAAGTACCGCGAACAATTGACATTATATGTTCTCTCGTTCCTTCATTTAGGCATTATCCTTTAGTGCATGTGTGGGAGTGAGAGAGAAAGGGGTAGATGACTGAATTAAAGTGCTTTTATTGCTCAGGCACTATAGGTATTTGCACAGTTATGAAACACAACAGTGATAAAAGCTGTGATTAAAACCAACAAAGAAGAGCAAACTACAAATTTATGCAGTTGAGACAAAAAATCACCCCTATAAAAAAAATCTGTTAACTGATTTTGAAGATATCTATCCTGTTCCACTGTTGCTTTCTCATAGATCCATCAGTGTGCATGCCAACATGTTGTGTTCATATACAAGCATAGAAATAGTTAGGAAAGAAATAGGAAAAAAACCAAAATCAAAACAAAGCAGTTTGAATATGCATAACTTGCTTGTCTCTGGGGAGCTAATGCTTGCATAAGGGACTAGGCTATACTGGATGAGGTTGACCACACACACACATACACACACACGTAGTGAGTGTCATGCTCGCTCGTAGCTCTGACCACAGAGGAAGTGACTGCCAAAGAGGAAGCGAGCGTGTCCCGTTTGTGTGCGGCCAGGGGAAGAAGAAGTGTTAAAGTTATTAGCCGAGTGGGAGTAGTGTGTTTAGGGGGCATCCTGTGCACAACAAATGCTTCCTTCCCCAGCTTCCACGCCACAAAACAACCGCAGAGGGAGGGAAGAGAGAGAGGGAGAGGGAGAGAGAGAGTGGAGTGGGGTATTAGAAGCCCATACTGTAGGGGAACTGGGCACTTTAAACCCACTGACATGCAGGTGGAAACTATACGGCGCCCTCCGGAAAATACAGTGTTATTACATCGAGGGCTGCCTCTGTATCTATATGCTCCTATAGAGTTCCTCTAACAACTCCATGGAAAATTTGTGTTTTTAATTTCAGCAGGCACATTCTTGCACAGATGCATGGACACACACACACACACACACACTCACCCTGGGGCCCCTCCTAACTTGCAGCATGGACGGCCCATTACACTCAAGGGAACGTCAGATTACTCTACATTATGAAATTATTAAATGAAACGAAGCCGCTGATGCAACGGGGCAGCGTGATTGACAAAGCCTGTTCCTGGCGCAGCGCCTGGCGTTATCCGGCGGTACCTGTCCCGCTACATCCTGGCCTCGCTCCCCCGCGGCCGACAGTGATCTGACGAGGCTGATCGGTAATTGAGATAATAAGGGCAGGGTGCGCCCCCGCACCTGGCGCCCCTCCATGTTTTCATCCCTCCCACGATGTGAACCACCGCACCTCCGTGTTGTCCCTGCTGATTGAATTAGGCCGTCCTAACAGTCCGGTCTCTGGCTCGGGTCTGCGACACTGAAGCGATTCTATTCCTAAAGCCGTCCTATTTCCAAGCTACCGCTCAGACATGCTTGTCTGTCTGCTCCAAAGTGGGCATAGGTGCCCCTGTGGGCCTACGTGATGCGCCCCGGTGCCAAACATGCGCCCCACCCTTGCCAAAGGCCATGTCCCCTGAAAGCACCACTCTGGCTTTTGTGTGGGCGATCGCCACTGACAGGTTCAGCTGTTATTAGCCGTCTTGCGGCAATCTCACCTCCGGCACAACCCACCTCACCCACCCTAAAGAGAGAGGAGGGCATACACAACACATACCCGGTTTGCCCTTTCTCCCTCTCTCTCTCTCTCTCTCTCTCTCATCACTCCGTCTTTCACGCATGGTAAATAACAGTCAGTGTGTAGCTGGATGCGGCAGCTGCCTGAAATTGCAGCGGGGGCAGCATGAACTCAAAAGACTGTGGGTTCACATGCACTCACTTAACTTCCCTCTCATGGCTACCCAACAACCACATAATTCTGATTATGGCCTATCATCATAAAAATGCCAAATCATTTCTGAAACCATTATATTCCATTTACTGCACAACAAGGACGCTTTTCACAATTTTCTTAGAACTAAGACAATCCAGTTTATCCCAGTGAGGATATACGAGTTATGCCAAAGAGGGAATGTCTCTGCCCTTTACATCCATCAATCATTCCTCCACAAACAAAGAAAATAGACTATGATGTAGGTGTGCAATGACGAATGAAGTGCCAGTGTGTGACAACTGGACTGGGTCCAGGTTTCTCCATATCGCTGACCCACTTTTCATTCATTATGGAGTTATTCTTCGTCTAATAATCTCAACTTGATATCACAACTTTCCCTCCATCCCTCCACTAAGATCATACTACACTGCAATACACTCACCATTTTTGGCCTTAGAGGGGAGGATGTGTGTGTGTGCATCTACCTATGTAAGTGTGCATGCATGTGTACTGTATGCTTGTGCATGTGCATATATGTGTCTGTCTATGTATGCGTTTAAGTGAGCATACAGACACATTTGAGAGTTAAGTTAAACCCCTCAGCATGCCTGTCTGAGAATGACTACTCACATGTGGCTGATTGATATCACAGAGCTTGTAGTGTCTGTTAGTTGAACCCTTGAGAGATGCTGCAGATGTTGCCTCTTCTGTTTCCTCCTCACCACTGCAGGCAAGATGCCAGCATGACTTCCCATCACCAAGAGCAGAAGCCTCTCCAAACCCCGCTAAAGTGACAAGACACAGCTAGGGCAGGTGCTAATAAAGCTTTGGAGAATGCACAGTATCTCTTACTTCAGTGTTTACAGCGCTACGTCAAATTTAGGATTTGTCACTTCATTTTAGTACTCAGCGCTTCCTCTTCTAACATAGACATCTTTCTTTTTAGGTAGGGTGGGGGCGCCATTCGTTTTGAATTGAGGATTTCTCTCCCCCAGACCTGGCAATCGCAGTGGAAGAAAGCGACAGATGCGATCCGTCCTGAGCTCTACTTGAATATCTTGTATATGTTAATGCTCCTTTAATGCCGTATAGCTGGTAAACAGCCTCCGTCAATGTTGACCTTCACACAGGCCGGCATGTGTGACCAACCCGATACGGTTCCGCTGAGCCCCGCTGACATGCGACGCGGGCCCTCCGCGGCCGTAAGCTCTCCCAGACTCTGCCCCGAGGTTTTAGGGGTTCAGGGCCGCTGCTGTAGGAACCGGGGATTAGCTTCACTGTCACACTATTGAGCGCAACGATGCGACACTATGCCCTGAACGAGAAACTCTACCCGGTAACAGCGAGCGACAATGCGGCGGTCACATTGAATGACCCTTGGTGCATTGTCATTGCGCGAAGTGGGTCAAGAGCCTCCATGAAACTCCTCGACCTCTAAAACGTAAACAGTGTATAGGGTGACAAACAGTAAACCGAGTTGTCGCGTGCCCACATACAATGCATGTATATGCAGTGTAGGCGGCTTCTTGATATAGACTTATGACGGCATGGGACACCCATCCAATACAGGGGAACTACCAGGGAGGTTGTTGGTATGGTGGGTCATGACAGGATGAACGGGTGAAAAAAAAATTTGAATCCTGTTTTTATTTTTCAAAATCTCTGGCAAGCAACCAGTCAGTCAGAATCTTACTGTAATAGATATTTACTGGATGAAGTTGCATACTCTTAGGAAGAGGAATTTCCCAACAGACTTTTAGGAAGTAGACCTTGAAAAACAGAAGAGAAGGGGAAAAAAGGAGGGTGGGAGGTGAGGGGACCGCTGAGGACGGCCGAGACATAAATCCAGGGTTTAGCGTGAATTTATCCCAGCAGTGTAAATTCCATAGACAGAACCGGATGAGTGTAGGAACGTCTTGAGTGAGCGGAGAGGGGAGAGCGGAGTCGTTGGCAGTCTCACGCAGTTTCTCCCCTTGTGATTCCATTGTATCGTATGTCTCCTGCCCCTTACTTTTTTTTCCACTAGCTCTTCCTCCGTGTAATTCAAGACCACACAACACAATTGACTATGGCCTGGGGTAAAAAATCGAAACATCAAAGGGAGTTGGTGAATGGATAAAAGGGGGCTCGGATTAGAACAGAATTTCTACCATTGCGTTATAAATGACGAAGTGCTTAACTAGAGATCATGTATTTTTCCCCCCTCTGCTACTTTGTCGGTTCACTTTTTTTTTTCCAGCTGACAAGCCAGGCCCGATCATGTTCCTTGATTGCGTTTTGGTTTCCCCCTTGTTAAAAAAGAAAATAGAACCAAAGGGGTTAAATTTAGATTAGCAGAATATCTATTTGGAAACCATACACTTATGCATCTGTCTCAATGCGTCTCCTTGCTATCTCTCTTTATGTCCCTGCAAATAGAAGTGCAGAGGGACGGGTTGATCTTGATTGACTGATTTTACTGTACGTTAATGCCGTTGGTTGTAAGCCCAATATCATTGTACATTGTTTCACTGAAAGCTGCTGAATAATTGCAAAGTATGTCAGCAAAGGATTAAATAGGTAGTTGTCATTAGCTGAGTGAAAGCTATTGTTAAACATGTCTTTCTATGCAAATGGCAAGTGAGTCATCAAGTGGTAAACGGAGTGTGTAATATTGCGATGGAGTGTTATTCTGTCATCAAAGTGAAATGTATTGTGGAGGGGGTTTAATTGTATAAATAATGCCTGTTTCTCAGGCATTAGCAGAATAATAGGACAACAAGTGCGTTCCTCCACAGTGGGACGCTCAGTTTTGTCGGTCGTGTGACTTGTGATCCTCCTGGTTTCACTGACACAGCAATGGCCCAACTTCCCCTTGCTTTAACACTAGATACGGTGTGCTGTTTAAGCTCGTGGTCATCATCGCCACAGCGTGATTGACAGGGCAGTCTGACAGTCCTCTACAACCCACTGACAGACCTGACCTTCCCCGTAATATTCACCAATGACAGACTGGGAGATGGAAAATATACGATACCATCCCCACTGATTCAACATGTGTTAATTAGCCCCCGAGTCGAGGTCTGGAGGGACTCGGAAAACCATGGTGCGCAGTGAGAGGCCGCGAATATTTCACTGCTCCCATCTGAGATTTTTAATGGGCATCAGTCCATTAATGAGTGAGGTGGAAAACACAAAGCAGCGTAACCCAAGCCTGGGTATCCGTGGCACGCGTTGTTTACTCGCCGCTCAAGACGGGGCCGTTTAGAGACTATTTTTGCAACGACCCTCGGAGAGGAAGGTGAAACACAATATTTACCTGTCACAAAATGAGGCCATGGACGGCAGGACAGCTGCACGGCCCTGTACACTGTACACAAACCCGCCCATGCAGGGGTCAGGAGGACGGCTATCAATCGTGGGAGCAGCAGGGTGTTCCACGAAGCTACTTCTGTCTCCGGCAGAGGTGTGACCAAGTCAGCTTTGCTCAAGTCCCAGGTCAGTCTCAAGTCTTGAGGCACAAGTCTCAAGTCAAGTCCCAAGTCTAAATGTAGAACACCTAGACAAGTCCAAGTCAAGTCCCAAGTCTAAATGTAGAACACCAAGACAAGTCCAAGTCAAGTCCATGTCATTAATGTCTAATTAATGTCTAATGTCTAATGTCTAAATGTAGAACAGCAAGTCAAGTCAGAACAAATCAAGAGTCCAGTATCAATTTAATATCTTAAAGAAAACTAAATATCTAGGACTTTTCAATGCAATATGGTTTTAATGGGATAATCATTTTAATCATTTTTGAATAGGATAGCATCATGAGTTTGATTTCTATAATCAGTTTCAACTTCAATAAATTCAATCATTCCATACAAATTCTGAAAACAGAATTTAAATTCAGTCTGCTGGAACAAATCTCATCACTTTCAATCTAAGTCATTTACACAAACACAAGATCTTTTGTCGAGACTTTAGAAACCTTTTCAAGTCATCAAAGCACAAGTCAAAGTCAAGTCCCAAGTCACCAGAACCCAAGTCAAGTCAAGTCTCAAGTCTTCTCTTCATGCATCAAGTCAAGCCTCAAGGCAATAAGTACATTTACTCAAGTACTGTACTCAAGTACAATTTAGAGGTACTTGTACTTTACTTGACTATTTCCATTTCATGCTACTTTATACTTCTACGCCACTACATTTCAGAGGGAAATATTGTACTTTTTACTTCACTACCTTTATTTGACAGCTTTAGTTACTAGTTACTTTGCAGATTTAGATTATTAATACAAATTATAAATCAACTAATAAATTATGATATATTTTTATAGGTTAAGCTACCCAGCAGTATATAAAGTAATTAAAATTAGCTCCACCTTTACCAGCTGCAACATTAAAGTGATGAACACATTAATGCATCAATAATTATAGTCCAATAACATGATATAAACATCAAACAAAAAGTTCGGAAATTTGTGTTTGGTAGATTATTTCTCTGTTGTAACAATGCTTCTTGGCAATACATTTTATACCGTTGGAAAGCCTGTTTATTTCCCTTTTAAATGGTGCCCCATTTGTAAGGAACATGCATTTGTGGGATGAGCAGCACAGCTGAGTATGTGGGTTGCGCTCATGAAAAATTTGCCAAATCTTCTCTGCCAATGCCAAACAGCTTATTATGCTGTTGCTATTGACTCTTGTTTTGAGCTTCCGGTACCCCCAGGTGCTGACAATCAGGTACCTGATTGGCACCTGATTGGCAGCACCTGTGAGCATGGGCCCTGCTACAGTGGTCAATTGGTGTCTGCTCCAAGAATCGGCATGCCACGTTTGTCTGATCTCGATAAGGCCTGTGCGATAGGACGACTTCAAGCTGGTGTTCCACAAAAGCAAGTTGCGGCATTATTTGGAGTGAGCCATAGTACCATCTCCAAACTGAAGGCCAAGTTTCAAGTGGGCCAAGTGGGCGTCCCAAGAAGACGACACCCCAAGAAGACCGGTTCCTCACCCTTTCAGCACTTAGGAACCGTAGGCTGTCTTCTACAGATTTGCACTCATGGGGCTGCCAGGAGGCCTGCCATGACTGCCCTTCACAGTCAGGCCCGTTTGCGCTGGTGTCGGCAACACCTGCACTGGAACCTGAACATGTGGAGGAACGTTATGTTCAGCGATGAGTCCAGATTCTGCCTACGGAAGTTGGATCGTAGGGTCAAAGTGTGGAGAAGACGGGGAGAACGCTATGCTGATTGCTGCACCAATGTGCAGTGTGATGGTGTGGGGCGGCATCTCCATCACTGGAAAAACGAGGCTTGTCATCATTGGAGGCAATCTCAATGCAGAGAGATATCGACATGAGATTCTGCAACCAGGGGCGATCTCAGATCTCCACAGTCTGGGACCGAACTCCATCCTCCAAGATGACAACGCTCGTCCCCACAGAGCGGGGTTTATCAGAGACTACCTCCAGAATTTGGGAGTAGAGAGAATGGAATGGCCTGCCAACAGTCCTGACCTCAACCCAATTGAACACTTATGGGATCAGCTTGGGCGTGCTGTTCGTGCTAGAGTGACCAACACAACCACGTTGGCTGACTTGCGACAAATCCTGGTTGAGGAGTGGAATGCCATCCCACAGCAGTGTGTGACCAGGCTGGTGAACAGCATGAGGAGGAGGTGCCAGGCTGTTGTGGCTGTGTATGGTTCTTCCACAAACTACTGAGGCTCCTGACTGTTTGTTAAATGAATAAATTGTAAAATTGCCAATATGTCTTGTTTCTTCCTTGTTACTGATAGACTTCAATCATCCAATCCACCAAACAACACCAAACAAGAGTCAATAGCAACAGCAGAATAAGCTGTTTGGCATTGGCAGAGAAGATTTGGCAAATTTTACATGAGCGCAACCCACATACTCAGCTGTGCTGCTCATCCCACAAATGCATGTTCCTTACAAATGAGGCACCATTTAAAAGGGAAATAAACAGGCTTTCCAATGGTATAAAATGTATTGCCAAGAAGCATTGTTACAACAGAGAAATAATCTACCAAACACAAATTTCCGAACTTTTTGTTTGATGTTTATATGATTCTGAAATGGGCCATTCTGCATAATGACTACTTTTACTTTTGCTACTTTAAGTACATTTTGATGCTAATACTTTTGTACTTTGACTTAAGTAAGATTTTGAATGCAGGACTTTTACTTGTAACAGAGTATTTTTACACTGTGGTATTACTACTTTTACTTAAGTCAAAGATCTTGAGCCCAAGTCATGTGACTCGAGTCCCCACCAATGCAACTTATGCTGAGAAGTGACACTTCTATTGTTGCAATCAGGACTAAACTGGATAAACCAAAATTGAGCAAGAATAGTTTCAAAATGATTTCCTATAACTTCTCTATGGGTAAAGTTCCATAGAAAGAGACCATTCCTATGCCCTGCAGACTGCACTGCATCGGCATCTTTTTTTTTTCTTTTTTTTTTTTTTAAACATTTTCAGTTTTCACTTTCTATCCTCAGTTTGCAGGCTCAGCAGAGTGGAGGAAACACTCTCTTAGTGGTCAGGAGAACAGTCCAGCTGTGATATGAATTCAACAGAACACATGATCATGTGGGTCATCATGGAAATCATCAGGCCAGGCCATTCCTATATCCAGGTGGCTATTTTACAAGCACAATAACATGGGTATATTTAACAAAAATAATGAAACCTTTTTGTTAATCGGTGTTGCTAACAAACCTACCTAAACTCTCCATTTGCAGCAATTCATTCTCAAAGTCCTCTCCTCTGCAGTTGGTGCAGTTCTTACACTGTAAATCTGTTGTAGAATAGTTTTGTTCAGTGAACTGGTGCGGTCCTGTCACCTTGTCCGATGGAGGGCTGAGCTTCTCCATGTCACCCTCTCAGGATATGTGATATTGGGCCTAGGTAGTGTTTTGGACACGGACACTATCATGTAAACGACACCCTGCAGCCTGGCATGGGAATGTTTTTTAACAGCTCACTTAGGGCGCATTCACACCAAGCATGTTTGGAGTGGTTTACTTGAATTCTTTTGTTCTGTTCATTTGGGGAGGTGAGAACAATGCCATTCGAACTCGGGTGGCACCAAATAACTGCAATGAGACCGCCTGAAAATGAGAGTGAGAATGTAATCACAACCAACTACGGGAAATGACCCCAAAATGCAAGGTTTTATTATATATATCAAGTGTGGAGAGTCTTGACAGTGTAAATGTAAACCAAGCCTGCAGTCTACTACCAGGCAAAACAAAGGGAAACACAGACATGGCTGTAGGCTGTAATCTGATGAATGAGGGATAATAAAAATTTGACAGGGCGGGACAAACTTATTCAACTATTGGTGGAAATTTACACAAGGTGCACACATTTTTACAGGATACAGTATATAAATTCACATTGTTTATTAATTAGTTGCTCAGAATCAATCAAAGGGCCTATTGGAAGTGACTGAAGGGCCACCAATTGAATAGCCCTGTTTCATGGGTTTTAGGAGACAGATGTTGACATCTGATAACCAGCAGTTTCTTATGTATGCTTGGACTATTTCTTCATGTGCGTCTTTACTGGTATGAACACCTGAAAGGTATTATTATGGCAAAGTGTGCAGACAAGTCTATCATGCTTGGCTAAAGCTACAGGGACTGGAACTGGATTTGTTTTGACTCCTCCCAGTCACCAAAATCTCTAACCTCACAGGATGACAGGTTACCATAACGCTACTTCTGAGTACATGTGACTTTTGTTTTCAAGACGCTTTTAATTGGGCAATGTGAACCGAAATGAACCAAATACAAAAACGTGACAAAGCAAATTTTTCCACTATGGTGCGGACCACAGAAAACAAACTGCTGTGTGTGCAGTGTGATCGCACCCTTATAGGCTCCAGAGGCTCAGCCAGGCAGCTTGGTGAGATCTCTCGTTGTCTTGCACATCATGCATTCAGCGGGGTCCGTTTTCACGACAGATTGAGATGAATTGTGTGAAAGAGGTGCACTGGGTCGCTCCGGGGACACCCTTGAGAGGTGTCACACGGTGGCTAGTGACGCTTTCTCCGGGAGCAGGGAACAATAGGCGGAACCAGCTGCTGCGGGAGTCGGAGTGACACAGCGGAGAAACCTGTTTACAGGCAAGCGGCCGCTCGGCCCGGGCCGGACACCGGCCTACGTCAGCTCTCCCACAGTTTATCACAGCGCGGCCCTGCTGAGCGGCGGACCTGTGTGTGTCCAGGGCCTCGTAGGGAAGGGTCAGCCTTCATCACAAGGTCTCCATATGACACATACAGTACAATGAAGTTTATCTTGAGCGCTTGTTTGATGGATAGTAGTCAAAGCTAGAGTTGAATTTAGCATACATTTAATGAAACATGCTGCGCAGGCCACAAATCTCTGATATAAAGTGTGATGCTCAATCTCCTTCAAAAGTTAATGAATAATTTTCCGCTGCTGTAAGGATGAGAAACATAATTTGTACAAGGACTGTTTATGGTTGTAGCCACAACCTACAGTATTAGAATACATTCCCTTTATCATTCCCCACAGTTTACATAACATCAGCACAGATATAGACTGCTGCCGGCGGACCCGTCCTGCAGCACACATCCAGATATTAAATCTTACCACAGTTGTGTCTCAGCTCGGCATCAGCTGCGGTGAGATTTACTCTGCGAGCCGCAACCGCCGACACAAGTGAGTCGTTCGTGCGAAGAACGGCGGAGCAGCAGCAGCAGCAGCAGTGCGGAGAAGCTGTTGTGCGTCAGCTGTGAGCACTGGAATGTTACCCAGACAGGTGTGGAGAGAGTCTTGACGGTGCGAGCGCATGTAGACCAAGCCTGCCGTCTACTACGAGGCAACAGCAGAGGGAAACACAGACGCGGCCGTAGGCGTAGGCTGCAATCCGATGAATGATGAATAATAAAAATTTAAACAGACTTTGACCCATTTGCCCTCGGCTGTCTGGATGCTGCCTGCCACTGTGTAATGTTTGTCTTTTTTTTTTTCTTTAGTCACTGAGGGCCGATATTGCAGGAAACTGGCGGGAGGATCTGAATCTTTTTCCTGAAGGTAGGAAGTCCCTCTGTATATTTAGATCACAGCTGTCCACCATGGAAATATCCAAGGCCTCCGGTGGTTCGTGGAAGGCGAGAGGGACAACACTATAAAATCTGGGCGAGTTTGAGCCAATGCCACAGAGCGTAGTGGGTGGGGTGGAGAAGAGAAGGTGGTGTGAAGATGTAGCTTAATGCTGTATGTATTGTGGGGATGTTGGTTGCATTCAGGAAATTAAGTTTTGCCAATCTAATACAACACAAGAGGTACAAACAATGTGAACACGTGCATATCCTCTGGTGAGGTGCAGCATGTAAAGTCTGCACTGTGTGTGTATGTGTTTGGACACATCCGCATGTAAAAAGGAAAACAGAAAGAGAAACAGAAAGGGAATGGCCATTAGTCCTTGTTGTTTCAAGAGCTGACATATTACTGTTAGCCCATCAACTGTCCCACATCTCCTCCTCCTTATCGCTGCCATTGAACTCCCGTCCCGGGATTTCCCACAGTTCTCCGTGGTTCCACAACACTCTGACCTCAGTAATGTGCACGTTCCCTGCGACCAACTGTCATGTGCCCCGTGTGAAACAGCTGTGTGGGAGAGAGCAGGGTGTGACGGATGGGAGACAATAACTGTTGGAGGGGCCGTCGTCTGTTTTTAGACTCCGCTGACCCGTTTCCAGTGTCATCCAAAGATTCCAGAGGAGCTGGGAGTATTTCAGCCACTGGTGCAGGAAGGGTAGGACAACTGCACAGCAACTTGAAACTGTATCAAAGAGCCACTGAAAATAAAGATTTCATCCACTCCTAATTGTGCTGTTTTTATTATGTAAAGGTCAGCAAGGGTGGAATGCCCCCCGCTTCCTGTAATTGTCTCCCTCATGCTCCTGTTTCCACGACTGAGCAAAAATCCAGCGCCACGTTCAGTGTCATATGATTTACAGCTGGTACAGGTGAAAAAATAGGCTTCCAGCTTACAATATAACATTATTGAGTTCAGTTTTATTCAGTAAACCTAACTAAATAACATTTTAAAACAAACCAGTTATGGGTGAGTTGCCTGCATGAAGTAGCTCTTTTTACCACCTGTTTTTGTGGATTTTGTAGCTTACGCTCATTCCCATTCTTCTGTGGTTCCCATGAGAGGCTCTATTATCTAGAACTGTTTTGATGTGCAGTATTGCCTGGAAATAACAGGTTTATGGTTGTCATAGAGATCAAAAGGGTGCAAATTGAGAAATAACCTGGGAAATGCAGACAAAGCGAGTCTTTCAGCTTGTTTGGAGCTCTCAAGATCATGGCAAATAGATCACCGAGGTCAAACAGGTGAAGCATCACAAGGTCAAAGGTCAGCAGCATTGCACAAGTTCAAAACTACCACTAAGTCTTTGTTTGACACTTAGTTATCTCTAATTGGCACATGAGAATCCCTGTATCTGCTTACACAGTGGGTTCTCAGACGGAGCGGTATGTGCCCATCTCTCTTTCTTCATCTGCACATGAGCACCTGATCGTAGGAAAACCACTGGAGCGTTTCAGAGAGTAAGCTTGGTTACATATAATCCACTTTAGTGTAACAGAATAGCAAGCGCAGACCCACAGTGCACATGCAGTTTGTGGATGTAGAAACATCAACACGATAAGCTGAGTTACTGAGAGTTGGGGAGAGAGATCCATTTGTTAAAATCAACAAATACAACAACAAAAGCAAAAGCTGCATTAAGAAAAACTGTCAAATCAATTCAATTTAAGTAATTTCAATTCAATTCACAAGCATTATTGGTATGACATAAAAGAAAGAGAGCACATTTCAACTTAACTGCTAAGTGAGCAAGCATCTCCCAAACTTTTGTCACTTTGCAGAGTCAACAGTTTGTTGATTGTTATGTGCATGTCAGTCTTAGCACTTATCAACTTAATAAATTAATGCTGTGCGGCAGGAGCAAACCCAATTATTTGCAAAAAAAAATTGAAATCTTCCAATTTTGCCAATGCTTCTTATTCTGAATTTTGCCACCTTGCAATTATTGCTCATAACAAATCATGCTGACTGCTGTGCCTCGAGGCAGTGTGACGATGTCACCGGGTAGCTATCACATTGCAGGTAATCACCACGAGCCACCAAGGAAGTTGTGAGATAGGATTTCCAATGAAAAAAGGAAAGGGAAGATGGACCCTTGCGCTAAAAGCTTGTCCTGTTGATCACATGTAGACATGGTTCAAGAGTTTTCCAGGACGCTCAACTGACCTGATGAATAACCCAAATTGTGGAGAACGCTAGTGGTAACTTTTAATTTCAGTTTTTTTCTCTGTGTACTCATAAAACCCTAAAGAGAGAACATGGCATTACTATAATGTTGTTATATAGTATCAAATAAAAAGAGGTAAGTCTTTTCAGTGTCTACTAGTGTTTGAGGATAATACAGGGGCTTTGTGATGTCTCATTAACTTTCATTGGGGTGACACTTCATGTCTTTGTGTTTCTGTTATTGGTCACTCTTAACCATGACAACCTGCCAGTCAAGCAAACCCTCTGCCCTCCCTCCTTGAAATGCTGTACAGCCACAGAGCCCCTGCCAAACACACTGGTTGTTTTTGGCCATCTTCCGATGCACGGAGATAACTCCTTATGGGGTATTTCCTCATTTAGTTCCATGCAGATTCCCGTCAGTCCCCGGAGCCTATGACAGGCTGCCGAGCACAGGAGGTCCACTCTGCTTTTGGAACAAAAGACGGACACCAGCATAACTCAAAGACATTTTGCATCTGTGGTGCACTTAAAACTCTGCCATTTAACCCGAAAGCGTGTGTATCCCAGGTTACCCACTGATGTCAGGGACAAATGGAAAAATACAACCAGTCCGTGTCAAACTGCGCAAAAGGCTGACCGGCTGATACAAGCCTGCTGGTTAACTTCCATAAACACGCTAAAATAGCTGCCTGACACCAGAGGAACAGTGACAATCCTCTCCAAAATAGTTTCTGCCATATGGCATGGGCAGGGGGAAAAATATTTCCAAAAAGATGTCACTACATGTACTGTAAGGACTTATCACAGAGAGGAGAAACCTGCAGCAATGGAATCGTTCTGTCTGGGATCGTTCTGCCAGCGAATAGTTTGCCAGCAAAGAATACGACTGTTCGCCGTTAGCCCCTAAGCCATAGAAACACACACACAAAATTTTGTGAAATGAGAACTCTGAAATGCAAATTACATGTTGTGCACATGAATAATATGAAGATTAGGTTCCTGCACCACAAAGGATTATATGGCAATACCATTTTCACGTGTGAAAATGAAAAGGTTAGCTAACTGAAGTTTATGCAAGTAAAAAACGTTTAAGGTTAGCGTTAAAGTTAGGGTTAGGTTTAGCATGCTATAGCTTGGTTTAACGTTAAGCAACTAAAAGAATTTGGTTTAAGGATAGTACTGGTGTTTGTTTAGGTTTGTGCCAGTATAGGTTGCCCCTCTCCTTTACATTATTGCTGCTGGTGTCTGCGCACAGTCAGCGTAGTTGGAGATATCAGGACTCATTTCCCTCCCTTCAGAATAAGCCATTTGTTGCCATGTTTATCCTTATTTCATTGTGACCCAGCTGGGTGTTTTCATATCAGTGCTACATTATGTTATGAGCTGCTTACTGTCAATCATCTGACACCCACACAAAGAAATGGACATTTCCACCAGGAAAGAATCCGTCAAAAACATGTCGCCTTACAAACTTCACTGTCACATCCATGTCTTTTTTATTTAGGGCATCTTTGTTAGCAGTAATTTTCAAGCTGTGTTTAACACTGTAAAGTTTGTATTCTAAAAATAATAATAAAAAAAATGATTAAATGTTACAGCATGCATTGCACAATGATTCAGGGGAATGTAAACTAGAATGTAAATCGGCTGTAACTCCAAATGACACCTGTGTTGTTCTTTAAGGTTAAGGTAAGGGTTTTGTCATAGTTAAATAAGAAAACCTGTTGCTGAAAATGAAAACGTCACTCACAGTAGAAAAGAGTTGGGAATTAAACCAGGGTCCCATCCACCACCCTGACATAAACACCCTTCCTTTCCACTGCTCTATCTACATGTCAAACTACTGCCTGTTTCTAGCCGTATCTCCGCCATGTAATGGTTTTGTGGTATGGAAACAAAATCCTCTCACTTCTCCTGCATGCAGCATGTTATTTGCATGTTAAGACATCGTGTTTGTTTCACAAAATTTCATGAGACCGGGCTTACCATAATGCTCCACTTTGTACATGATGTAATCTGGGGACACACAAAGCATTGCCTATTCCCTATAGAGTCCCTCTCCCAGTGTGTGAAAGACACTTGGGAGGGGGCTACCAGCCGAAGAGACAAACAGCCCTATTGACAGGGTAAGAAGAGCTCTTCTCTCCCCTCTCCTCCTTATCTCAGGATGTATGCTGAAGAATTGGCTCCTCTGGCCCCTCCTAATACCTGTCAGCTTGATTAGATGTGGTAAATAAACCTCTGTCCCGTCCTTCCTCTTCTAATTGTATTGTATGAATTGATCACTTTGAGATTAGATTAGATACTTTTTGCAACAGATCTGTTAGACTTCAACAGTCGGACAGTACGCCTGTGAGAGTGAGCCTTCATTCTTAAAGGCTTGTCAGTGACGTTTTATCATTTACTGGTATGTCTTTTCTAGTGAGTCATCTAACTCGAGCGTTATTTTACCTGGATCCTTACTGAGTTTATATTTACCACAACTTAAAGGTGCAATAAGCACCTTGGTGAAATGACAAAGCAGTATTATATTCCAGTAATTTGCATGGTGATGTGTTACCTCTTCACTAGATATTTCTTTTGGATCTCTGCTCTAATTAGCTAACTTACTCATCGCTGTCATGATAATGTGACTTTATTATTTGTGACAATTACAGGCAAAGCTGTGCCAGAAACCTGTTGATGTTGGTCGCAGATAGAGATGGATAAAAGTCATGGATTACTTAATGCCTCTTTAAATACCTCAGAGCGCATGATGAGCAAAAGTACAGTCTTGTTTCCTTGTGTGCTCATAAAATATAATTATCTAAATAATAAAGAACTTGATTGATCCCTCTTTTTGCTTGTCCCCCTCCAGGCAGGTCAGAGGTCAGGGTAGGCACCCCTGTAGCTGGTAAGGATTCAGCATCTTGCTCAAGGACACTTCAGCGGAACCAATGCTTTCCAGAATGAGGTTTGAAGCTGGGACCTCTGGTTGAAGGATGGATTCTCTAACTACTAGACCACTCTGACACCCTAGATAAGGGCATCTGATAAGGCAGGAGACTGTGTGAGACTATAGTATCGTAGAATTGGAACGCTTATCTGTAACCAGTTTCCCTCATGTGAGGATTATATGGTTTTATCATACCACAAAGGTCATGAAGCCAGACTCAAATCCATAATGCAACAAGTACATTAAATATGCCTTAGGCTGATGAGCTACCATGGTACTCCCCTATACCTTAGAGCTTTAATACTATAGACTATGGTTACTATAGCTCCAAGTTTAACAGAGTTCATATTCCCCCACCTCAAACCCATGGGTGATGGATGGGCCTCCCCCACTGAGGACCCTGAGGCCTGCTAAAGGATTCCCAAGTTTCTTATCCTGGAGGAGAACTGCAGTTGACTTTAGGGACCACACTGTCCTGGGAGTTGACATATAATCAAGTATGCACCGATGTGGAGCATTTTGCATCCAAAACAAGATGCCTTTCAGAATGGAATAAAACCCTGCATTGCATTACTGTATATGAAACTGGCGAATACCTCAAAGTCAGGAAGAACAATGCGTGGGATTTTCTTTAATCAGGAAATGTATCTTGTACTCCAACACATACCCACACCATAAATACATCTGCAATTCTTGATGATACTTTTTGAAATGTGTTTTAATTAAGCCACATATAATACTGCATCAATTACTTTGGCCAAAAAGTAAAGTAAAGCAGAGATAATGTGGTTAAAAATTAACCAATAGTAAATGGTCTCAGCATCGCACACAAGAATGTCTAAGATGTGTTTACCAGTCTCGACACACACCCCTGGTTGCTATGGAGCGGCGAGAGCTGCAAACGACGAGGCTGTGACTAAGGACCCAGGCAGCAGTGACAGCAGGGGCATCAGGCCAGGTGACTGAGGCACACACACACACACACACACAGACACACACACACGCACTTACACTCACACAGCACCATTAGCATCCATAAAAAGCCAGGGCCTGTCAGTATTAATCACCCCTGGCCTGTTATTGTGAGCTCTAAGTGGAGATGTACATGTACATCCAACACCAGGTTTTCCTCATCACATCATTCTCATCCTGCTAAGGGACAACAGGATATTTGAAACTAGACGGCACTCAGTAGAGCGCATACCTCCGCCAACACTATGCAAATGTCAAGATATGTCAGTTTCACATGTTGGATTTTCACCAAAAGTTAATAATTTCTTCCATGTTCTACAGTGGCTACGATATGCCTGTTCAAATTCTAGCCACTTTTAAGCATTTTAGCTGATTATCTCAACACCACATGTTCCAATCAGCTCTATATCTGTTCAGTGGCCATTAGTGCTGCCCTTCTACCACTGGACCAACTTTTAGAAAAATTGGCATTGCGGTTATGTCTGAACCGGAAAATGAGCTCTCCAGTGCCCCCATGTTATTTGATTGGGCCAATAATGGAGGGTTTGCCTCTTCTTCTATCTGCTGATAGGTAGGCACACAAAGTTTGATGGTGTTATATGAATCTGTTTGGAAAATATATATTTGTGAGGAACCACGCCCGCTGCCATGCCTGCTGCCCTCTGTGATGCCCTTCCCAAGGATTCTTCCATTTTTTTGTCCTAATGAGGGAGTTTTTGTGGGAGTTTTCCCTTGTTCTCACTGAGGGTCTAAGGTTAGGGGGTGTCGTTTTCATTTATTGTTTCATAATGTGGCCGTAGACTGTAACTGTGATTAACTGCTATACAATAAACTTGACATGTTTTTAAACATCAATATATCATTATCACATGATGGCGTGATGCCTTGCCATAAACACATGAGTGCATGTTTTGTTGGGGCTAGTGTTTCTCAAAATTAAGACCACATTTCCCATGAATCCTGTTGCTTCCTGCCGCAAAGAGGATCCTTGGTTGGTCAAAAGTTTTCACTTGGCTTTACTGAAGAGGATGAACATGTTTGAAGTGCTTTTTCTATAGGTCTCTCATTCATTCCATCCAGTGCGAGAAAATCTAAAAACTGGTACACAATGTGAAATGCAGTGTAGAGGCCAGAGGTTGCCAATCTTTGCAGTATTCTCGTTTGTTTACGGTAATTATATTAATGTCTCACAATTAATGTGGTAATGATTTATTGATGTTAAAATGCAACACACAGCACCTTTAACCTTTTCAAACCTTGCTCAGACAAGATTTGTTCAAATCCACAGAACATTATTTTCACATTTTAGTCAAGACCCAAGGTTTCAAAATATACTAAATATGTCATGCTGAATTATATGGAAGTGTGTATAAAATGATTCACAAGACATCTAGTTTTTTTCCATTTGGCACAATGGTGCAGCCATAAAAAATGACGTCTTGGGTTTGAATATTTCACTCAATATAAGCAACAATAGCTTCAATGAAGCCTTGAAACGAGCAGATACAGAATATGTATGTACATTGTCATATAGTAGGAAAGTATAGAGATTTATTTTTTTTTCTAAATTTGAACCTACTTAATAAATCAGAGCTCAGGGGGTTAAGAGAGTAGTAATTATGGCCATAAGAGAGACTCCTCTCTGGAGCTGTGGAGCCAAAAAATATCACTATTTGTTGGTTGCTCTGTTGTCCTCAAGACTAAATGTAGCCTCTGATTAGTTATGAGTGAAGAGAGCTTCTGATCCTTGAGATCAGAAGATCTGAAGACAATGCTAGGGCTCCACTCCTCTCCTACACACTTGGCCATTAATAAGGGTAAATAAGTAGTGTTGTACTGGTGAACCACTGAGAACACTCCAAGCAACTCAGTATAAATGAGCAGATGGTTGTCTCATTTGACAAGTAGTGCAGCATGTGAACCCATGCTTCAGGACACATGCTTCCTCATATATAATATTTGAATGCCCTTGGTTTAGCTTAATAATAATAATAATAATAATAATCATCATAATCGTTATTGTCATTCTCATCATCATCATCACGCCACCCTGCTGCCTCAAAACCATTCCACTGTGTTAGCTTTGACTGTTACTCAAACACACACAACCAGTGCTTTTCTACTAATGGTTCATAAACATTCAGTGGGAATACAAGTGCGATGATAAGTCTGAATAGCAATAAAACACATATACACAAATCAATTTCCCCTTTTATGGTTAACCATATAAGTAACACATAGGGCTAGACCATGCATGGCTTGCTGTGACCTCCAATGACCCCTGTGCAGATAATGAGACCCTCAGTCTCTGTGCTGGATTGTGCTACTGTCTCTTAAATTCACCAACAGGTGAAGTAAGGCGTTATTTGCACCATTATTTGGTCTTTATGTGGAAAATGAGATGAAATAAAGACTAGAAGGTCGTAAAATTAAGGACCGCGGTTTCAATTATGAAGAGTTCTTTTGATCTACAATAACTCTGGGTGGACTTCAGTTTGGTTTGTTGGCATAATTGCAATGACATAATCTGGTTTGGCACTGGGGGCAGGCCTGGCACAGCGGCATAGCCATCTCTACCAAGCCCTGCAGGAATAAAAGTTGGTTTTCAAGCTTTTCCCTTTGCATCTCTCTGCTGTTTTTCTTTTCATTTTATCAAACCAAATATTTTCTTTCCTGTCTCCCCTCCAATATGAATGAGAATCAGATTGACTATGAATCCGGTCCTGGTGGGTGCTAAATCCCAGGTAAAGCACACATGTTCGCCCAGCATCTATCCAATAAGCGCCCTTCAGACACAACAGCCAACCACGCTCTTGGCTTCGCATGAGCTCATTACCGGCACCTTTGATCACGAACTAGCAGGGTATTTTTGGCAGATTTATTCTTTTATGCTGTTCCTTTTTAACTCGTGCACTTGTATACTACATTCAACCATCCTTTTGCATCTTGGTATCTCGGGGGAGTGTGGGCCTGCAGCTGACGTGGTTGGTTGTTAGCATCCTCCCACTCCAGGCTGTGTGCCCATAGCAACAACTGGGAACAGTGGGGGGGGAGTGACACATCTCTGTTGTGTGCAGATAGAAAAAAAAAATGCATGATGTGCTCCTGTGCAGATACAGTGCACGATGTGCTGCTGGGCTCACTAGCAACATTTGTCAACAAAATGTGTCACATTTTGTGCTTTTACTCTAGCGCCTGCTTTGCTCCCATGTGGTAAAAAAATATTTAAAAGAGTAGAATAAACAAGTTTCTAGTAGAGGGCATTTGATATCCTCCCAGTTTGTGGCTCTCCAGACTACAAGGTATGACTTAAATTATTATTTCACTGCTTCCATCTGATAGTTTCTCCTAACTTTCATGTTTTGAGGTCAGGCAGCGAGTTAGAGTAATGTATCCAGGATGCGGCTGCTCTCAGAAAAGGTGAGAGAAGCAAAGTGTTTGCCAGACTTCTGCCAGTGCGAGGCTCACTCTCTAAAACAATTCCATCCTCTCCACAGCTGTTGTTTTCTCTCTTCTCTGGACCGGCCCTGCCCCAGTCCCCTGATTAACCACACTGACCAGTGAATAACCCCCTCCCCATTCACTCCTCCCTCACTCTGAATAGTTAATCCCTCTCTCTATTTGTCTGTTGATATCTGGCACGCACAGCAGTGCAGCCTTATCCCAAGCTTTTGTGGCGTCCATTTAATCATTCACAATGTCTTTGTATATCTTGCATCCTGCGTGATAAAATCACCATGCTAACAAAGCCATGAGCCCTCTGACAAAATGAAAATGAATGGCGCTGTATATGGAGCTCTGGAGTAACATTTTTTTTCAATGCTAATTGTTACTTTGTGTGCTTCTAGGTAAGAATGCACTACAAGCATGTCATGACAAATCTTGTTACAGTGACGTCTCTGTCGTTTTTAATGAATCTTACAAAAGTTTGTGATTCGTTCTGGTCAGTTCTATCTTTGGTGCCTGTTTTTTTTCTGGTGTACACAATGACCTGCACACTATTGGTGCAACAGTCCTTTTGTGGGGTTATTTTTGCTCCAATGAGAAAGCCTTTACTTACTGCCGCTGGGCGAAAACACCATTACATATGGTCATGTCACGGTCACTGCAAAGTCCTATCTGTGAAAAATGGAACATCTTATGCTACAAAAGACTATCGCAGCGAAACAAATTCCACAAAGATTCCTAGACACTTTCCTGACTTTCACGATAATTACGTTCACTTTCATAACCTACACATGCCGCATGTTCGATAAATAGTCATTTTTGACATTGTGTGTCACCCCATTGGTGAATTAACCCTGTGGCGTTATATGTCTCACTGTAAAGTCAAAGAAGACAACACCAGCCCTCTGAAAAGCTCAGGGATGAAGTGTGTGACTCTCAAACAAGTGTGCAAAACTGACTCACACCTTGATCAGTGAGTACCACCAGCCTCACCTGACTCCTCCAGGGTGAAACTCATCTGTTTATCAGAAGCAGGTCACACTCCTGTGACGTGACCCGGCAAAGGCATCCCGCCCCACAGCGTTTCCAATTGTACTTTTAGCCCGTTAAAGGACATCAGTCAATCACTTTGACGTTAGCCGGATAGGACAAAGCACATGTGCGTGTCACCAAGTCCTTCCAAGACGGATAGATCTCCTGGCCACAGTGAAACCGGTCGACCTACACTTGACCACCCAGGAGAGGAAGCGGCACGTATCAACTGTGGCACAGCTGGTGAAACCCAGAGCGAACACGGTCACCAAATTCTGTATGGATATCAAAGGTAATCCCATTCATTATTGAAACCGGAATCGCTTACAGCAGGATGTGGCGAGGGAGCTAGTGTAAGAGAGAGTGTGAGACACGTTGATACGGGTCAAACAACATGGCAACCCGTGCGCGGCCCAGTAGGTTGGCATGTGACGTCCTGACACCGGCTCCGCAGCCCCATGGAAACTCTGACGGGTTGAAAAGCCCCTCCCTCACAGTCTAATGTGCTGGAAGACAAGCCAGTCACATTGCACTGCTGTGCCAGACAGGGTCTTCCTCCACAATATCAGTTCAGGCATGGTGTTGAAATTGTTACAAACTATTACATTAACCTTATCCAATATGTCATCAGTAAAAAAGGCTTTTATTGCCAGAAAACTATGTGTTAACTAAGTGGTTGGGCTTTGTTCTAATGCCCATTGTTTCCCAAATGCTCTTCTGTTTTTCCCTTTTACTGTTGGCCTTATCTGTTTGTGATTAACTTGTCATGTCCCTCTGTTATGTCTAACATCTTTTATTTATCTGTTGTTGTTTTTGTTTTTTTATTAAGTGCCAGAAAGATTAAGAGCCAAACAAGATCACTGGTAACTAGGGCTAGACCATACTGAGTTGAATTTCAGACTGATTCCCCATTCTATCTATCTATCTATCTATCTATCTATCTATCTATCTATCTATCTGTGAGGTTTCATATGGTCCACACTCACTCTAAAGCAGGAGGGCACTTCAGCTCACTGCAGCTAAACAGGAATTAAGAGTTCACGGAAGAACCAACTGGTGGTATGTTGATACGTCGATGCTGTCATCGTCTTTGACATCACCAACTTAAATACGACCGGCATCTCTACGTTCTGGCGGCTATTACATGCAATGCAGCTATGACAGGCATGGGGCTGTAGTGCAGAGCTGTATGGGTGCCAGGTACATTGTGAGGCCAAAGCTAGCATGGCGCTTTAGTCGCTGTCCTGGCCATCAAACATTGCATAATATGATTTAGCTGTTCAGCAGGTGCCACACAGGATACCGGCTATCGTTGTGTCCAAGCTTAGAGCAGCGCCATTTTACATGCAAGCCCTCGATACATCAGCCGATGATATTAAATATACTCCATGTAGGGATCTGTCATTAATATCTTCCTGTAAACTAAGTTGGGATGACTTGCTTGAATGAAAGAAGAAAACATCTGTGAAAATATCTGTTTTCATTCTTTCATTTGGTCCAGTTTTTTGTTTTTTTTTGGCCTCCTGGTAGAGAGAGATGGTTATGAAATAGGCGTTCAAGTGCAGCTCGTTGTGGCTGAAGAATGATAATGACCAGTATTGGTGATAAACTTTCATAAACTTACCTCAGGTACATCATACATACATCATACAAAACATACATCCATTGCTTGTAATGTGCACAAAAGTTTGCATATGTCAAAGAACTGTTGGAAAAGCATCTCTCTCTTTCTCTTTGTCTCCCTCTCAGCCCGTGCACTCTCTCTCTCACACACACACACACACACACAAACATGCACACGCACACACATGACATAGTGGTTCCCTGGGCTATCAATAGACTGTCAGCAGGTAAATTGTTTTCCTGTCATGCAGCCTTGTCAATCAGACTAAATGCCACAAATTTTACACAGTTCGACTCTGCATGTGATCCATCCGTCACAATTGAACATATGCCTTCAAATGTTTAGGACCCTGCTGGTATTGCGCTGTTATTGTTGCGGTCTGCTGTCCTTTTACACAATGCAACTGCGAGGGGAAAATCTTTTCAATGATCTGATTTGTAGGGACGTTACTTGACCACCGTTGTTTGTGGCGTCTGTGTCATACTCTATAAAAAGAACAAGTGAGGCAAGATTGAATTAACGAAACGATTCGGCCTCGTAATGATGATGATGATGATGATGGGAATGCTTCCTAATTGGCTGTTATTGTGTATGGTTGCCAGTGGGATGAGGCAACAGAGATCTGTGTTCGTACCGCAAGGCGTATCAGCCCTAACCGCTGGCTTGTCACCCTCTCTGCAGCATTGTCACCCTGTTGTGGTCCGCTACAATAGACTAAATAACTCCGTTACACAGCTACATTACTTTGCCATCACACACATTCTTTTTCTTTTTTGTCAAACTGACGTACTAGTGGGGGTTTGATAGGGCGAATAATAGGAGGATCAGAACTGGAATTTGTTGAACAAACTGGGGCGCTTTGACTCGGAAACCTTTATTGTGTGTCCGCAGGCTCCGTATTGCCGCATTCTTTTCCCAGGTGAAACGAACGGATAATGTTTTTTTTAACACGTTTATAACTCGGGAGCGACAAATTCTATGTGGAATGTGTGAAAACGTCTGAAAATGACTTTAGCTACCTGCTGTCTTTTGCTGAAAAGTGCAATGACCACAGTCCTGCACTACCATAGCCAGGAGGTTGAAAGAGGACAACTTCAGTGAAAAAAAAAAAAAAAGGTTGTGTAATCCTTTCGGTCAGATGATCATTTCTCCCCCAGAGATATGCAGCAGAGTACTGTCGAGGCTCTAAAAAAGGTCCGGAAAAATGTCCAAAAATACAGCAAAACACTGTACATGTGCTGCCACTTTTTATTCCAACGATAATTTACCTCATCACTTTTTGTTTTGTGTTACTTTATAGGGTAAGTAACCATATTTTAATACACTGTCTATTTAGAATAGGCAAATACATTCAAGCTGCAGCGTTTCATGTCTTTTCCTCGTCCAGAGCAGCATAAATAGGTTTTATTAATATAGAGAAGTTTGAGGCCATGGGCATTTGCATAATAACCCAGTGTATGCCATTCAGAGGAAGTACCAAGATCAGACACATGCTCATCTCTCCTACCATGGCTGCTGTCATATGGGACTCATCACAAATCACAGTTTATTGTCAGATGCAGAAGGCTTTGCATCCCAACGTGTTTCTTATATTCTCATCTGTCAGTGTGCGTGAAGAGGCTAAGCTCTCCTGCCCAAGGCCAGGAGCTATAAATGAGAACAGCCCCATTTGTCAAAGAGTAAAGCCCACTGCTGGGCTCAGGTTGCTGTGAGCGGCTGCAGCCTCCCCGGACCTCTGGACCCCCCCCCTCCTACCCACCAACCCCAGTTAACCTCTATTGCCTCCACCACTGGTAAGATCAAGGTTAGACCAGCATGTGCCAGGGTCAAAGACCTCTAATCCCGGCTAATTTTGAAAAACAGAGACGTGACCTCAAGGGGATAGACTCTAACCAAAATTAACACGAAACCATGCTTGGTATGCTTTACGTTATATTTCATATTAAAAAAGTATTCAGTTTGCTTCAAGAATTATTTACGCTCACCTAGTGTGTCTTCATTAGCTGACCCATTTTGGCTTTCTTTTACAGATTATTGCAAATAGGCAAAATTACTTCTTTGTGATCTTAAATTGGAAAAATATGACTATCCTGGTTGGTTTACTATAGGTAGGATTTTCCGACAACTTGAAGAAAAAGAAAAGTGAGTAAAGGTCTTCATTACTTCAATACTGACACTGTTTAGGACAGGACAAGACTCTTCATTATGCAGTTTAGACATCTGCTTACATATTCAAATTGATCAACATACTTTTTGTTGACTATGCCTCTCTGATCATTCTACCTACTGTGCTGTATTCTCTCTGGATGTAAGGTTTGAATCTTGTATCTTGGTGTTTGAAGTCTGGGGCAGCTGCCAGTGAGCAGATGCAGGAAATGGAGACACCTCTTTTGGGGATACAATTCAGCTGGTCAGCAGCACAGAAGATCTAATTGTGTCTTCCAAGAGGACATTGCAGGAGGAAGAAAAGTATTTGGAAAGGCCTTTGAATATTCAGGATGTGACATAATTGCATTATATTGCCTACCAATCTTCTGTTTAGCCCATTTAAAATGTAGAAAGCTGCATCTGACCACGCTGTTAGTCGCCGTGTGCATAATGCATAGCTGCAATCTCCTGTTGAAGTTGTCTTTATCCATCTGCAGGCTCTAAGACCAGTGATCTCCATCGCTCCGGTGGTGTTAGTGGTCTCGCCACTCAGATCTCCTGTGATCACAAATGACAACTCAGAAATAAGTTTATTAATTCAGTGGTTAAAATATTATTAGAGCAAGGGCTGCTGTTTCACTATTCAGCACTCATCTTGCGGCTTTATTCCCCGTGACATTCGCTGTGACCTTTCTATTTGTAGTCAACACAACCCAGAAAAGTAACAAAGCACCAATCTGTCAACCCCCGCTGCTCCGACTTTTGCCAAATAATGCTACCAATGCAACCAGACTTCTGCACTATGTCATGTTGCCCAGGACTAAGGCAGCGGATCAGTGCGGCTGAAAGCGATGCTAATAATAATTCCAACGATGAAAACAGAAAGCCCGCAATTTCAGTGAACGTGAAAAGAGGTCATCGCGCAGGAGAAAATGATTATGTGCCGTCTGATGACAGGAGAGTTTTGTCTCCGATGGTGACAGTGTTTGGCGGGACATCAAAGAGGAGTCAACAGCATCTGGCAGGGCTTCAAAGCGAGGCTACAGCGAGAGGCAGGGAGGCTTTTGAAGTCCACGGGATGGTCAAGTCCTCGGAAAATTCCACCGTCACCTTGCCTCTGCGTGCCTGGGATGCATCATAAACGTGTGCATTAGTAACGCAGCGACTACACGTGTACCTGGCTCATGCAATTACTGTCAACTCTGCATCGGCTATGCGTGATATTTGAGATATTGTAAATGAAGGAAAACACATTTTTACAAAAAGTACTGTACATTTTGACATTCATCTGCTTGCTGTGTTCCCAGACTACTTGTATTATCCAGTTATTTGAGGTTATGGCACTTCATCCATCTTATTGGTGGCATACTAAGGAGGGAAGCTATTTTTCAAGTACTCATCCATTTGGCTATGAAACATTATGATATTGTTAAAAACTCAATGGATAGTCAGCATTTTCCACTTGGTTCAAATGGGCGATAACTCTTCGTAAATGGACGAAGCCAAGGTCAATGCTTGATTCATATTATGATACTTCACCTTCTTAGTCTTAGGAGGCGTCTAAGCCGCCCGGCCCCTAGCTTCTGTGAGGATGGTTTTGTCTGGCGAAGCAGGGGTCCGTGTGAAGCAGGAAGACTTCACTTCAGTGAAAGACAAAACACACAAGGGATCACAGGTCTGGACAAGAGCTGAGTCTGTCTGAAAGTCAGGTTCCCAGAAGCTTCAATAAAAGAGGGGGGGGTTCCGGTTATAGTTTAGAGGCGCGGATTGTGTTTGTGTTGCGAGTGCTAAGCTTTTTAGTGCGGCATTGTTGTTTCCAGTTTACGGTTGCAGCTCCTAATATCTGAAGGCTGTAGAGCGTGATGTGAAAAGCAAAAATAAATAGTGATAAAAAAAAGTAAACCGTTCGGATACTTGATATCTCAGGGGGTTTACATAAAAATAATGGAAGTCGGGCTAACATTTACCTTTGGATGTTTGCTCCGCTCATATACAGTGTTATTGTATTCATAAACAAGGGGTGAGGGGACTTGCAACAATGGCAGCGGAGACGTTCACCTAGAGCAGCAAGAGCCGCCGCACTGTTACCCTGCACAGCGCTTAACAATGTGCCACTATTCTTCCTTTCGAACGGGAAGTAACCTCAATGTGCCTTTCCTGGTCACAACTTTAAATTAATAATTCAATAAATAAATGGAATATTAAATGGTGTGACCGGAAAGTAACTCCTTACTTTCCCACCAGCGTTGCCCCTGGGGGATAAACTGGTGCCACCCTCTGTGTTTGAGGCAAGCTCTCTGTTTTGTAAAGTAAAGTGAATTGTTTTTTTTTATGTCACCTGACCTCATTTTCTAGATGCTGAGCTCATGCACATTATTTAATCTCGTGCTACACTGCCCACTGCTTTCCAAAACATTCAGCGTAATTTCGAGTTATATTCCATTGAGGAAATATGAAACATTAGATTCTGATTGTAATAAGCAACCGAAACAACTCTGACTCATTTTCCCTCTCTTGCTGCGCCAAAAAGATGAAGATGAATCAGATACTGTAACTGCTTTATGTCAGATGAATAGATCACACGCATACACACGCACACACAGACACATACACACACATATATCACATTTGTAGCTCTGACTCCGGAGCTCTGACTCCACAAGTTGACATTAGTGTCAGTCTCCCTTAATGGTAAACCAAGGAATTTTCCATGGAGTTGGGTTGAGGTCCAGTTTTTTTTCTCGATCGCGTCTCTACAATAGAAGGGGAGAGGTAGAGTTGTGGAAGGAAAAGGCAAGCCTTACCGTCATGCCTAGTAAAAATATTTCCACTTTGTCTACCAAAAAAAACACTCTCCTTATGAAATGATAAGGGAGGATAAGTTATGATAAACTCCTGGATTTCATTTTGGATACCTCATTTGTTAACCACAAAGTACATTTTGGTTGATAAAGACATTGTGCTGAGTGTATTGAGTTCTGTTAAGAAATATCAGTCTGTTATGTTATTAAAATGAGTGATTAGTGAGCAGCTGTCTTCATCAAGGAGGGCGATTTATGAGTTTTTGGTGCCTATAAATCTCATAGGTGTGATTGTGTTAGATATGTTTTAGCTGGACTTGACTACAGACATAGACTTTGGCTTGGAATAAAACATCTGATTGTGAGAGCTATAGCATAGCACTGCCAAGTATGGCTCAACTGATATGGGTTATTTAAGGCCAATACTGATATTTTTAGACTGCATTTCCCGGTGTTTTGCGCCAATCTTTAAATTTGACCATTTTCATGCCAAGAAATTGCACATATTCACTGTCAGGGTGGAAAAGCCTCTGAAACAGCATTCAGACCATCATGGGACACTAAAACGCTCCATAGAAACCCAGACTAATGAAATTATTTAGGGTTTCTTTTTAAGGTAGGGCCCATAACACCATTTCAGTGACACTTTGGCCTTTAGATGATTAATTAATTTACAAAAAAACATAATTAAACAATTAAATGAATAGATAAAATGTGTAAAATGTGTGTTTTTATGTAGCTTTGGTCAGGGAGGAACGTCCCTCATACTGGCAATGGACGACATGACTGGCTCATATTCAATAAGAGACCAGTATTGGCCTGATCTATCGGTCTAACCCTACTTCCAAGAGTGGAGCAGTGGACAGATACAGTGACAGAGGATGGAAGGCAGGATGAGCAAAATTTGGGGCAAGAGTGCGAGAGAAAACAGAGGGTGCTAATCCCTGTTGCGCTGCAGGAGGACGCAGGAGCGGGCGGCTGGTCAGTGTCACAGCCGTAGCCGCCGCTGTAGCTGGTAAAGCCTCTGACGCACATCCACAGCGTCCCTTCAACACATATTCAGCTCCGTCTGGTCCTTTGCCAACATTCTTTTTCCATATCGCTGGAGTGTTGTTAACACTCTCTCAGAGCGATGGACAGATTCTCTTATAAACCAATTCTTTCGCAAGCCATTTTCCTCCTTGAGCTCAAACACAGCTGTCATAATTCTATTTCAAGAGCATAATACCATAATCCTAACACATTGTCGTAATGATATGATCTCTGTTATGGGTTTCATTTTGAGCAACTTCTTTGCTCAAAATGAAACCGCTCCGTCCGCTTACTTAAGAGACATACATCTGATAATCCATTGACATTTTATTGAAAAAAGAACCATATAATAGCATGTACAATAATAATAACAATAATATTATTAATACAAAAATCTGTACATTCCGTGGTTTTGCAGTACATTTGGAAGACTGATACAAAATAACTGCAACAGGGAGGGATGTATTTACACATGTAGGAACTATGTAGCCTAAAGGCCTTCCGTCGTTGTTTAAAAAAGATACAGGATATAAATTTGTTTTGATGCAAACTCTTGTGCAGTACACCTTCATATGCCAGGGTTACAGTACATTTGGCTTTGAACTATGCTTTTCAAATCTTACATTCCCAAGTAAAACAAAGCATTAAAATGGAGAGTGAAAAATCGAGTAGTATTGATAATAAAGCAGGCCAATCCATAGTCTGCATACAAGTATACATGCATGTACAGCAAAAAGGGATAGTTGCATCAACAATGTACAACTGTTTTACTCAGAGAGAATAATGGGTTTTGACTTGATATTTTTTGCAGCATCGCCTAAGAGAGACTGATGAATAGACTTCTCATCGATTTCAACTCCTGGCAAAAGAGACAATTTACAAAATTGCCCTCAAGATGCATCATGAAAAACTACTGAAACTGTCAAATCTGAATGAATCTCCGTTCATAACACTGTATTAGACATTAGAAAGGAGATAAACTTCCTAATCTTCTTTGCACAAGAATTTAGAAGTTTTCTCATGATTTGCTTCACAATTTAAAACCTGCGCTATGGGTTTGGCTTTGGATATCGATGTTTTTGGTTACACTTCTCTTGAGCTTCACCTACAAATTGTCCAAACATTAGTAGGCCTACCTCTGACTATTGTTTAGCTCAGCTAATACTACAGACGATGAAGCAGTATGTGATGCTAGTTTACTGCCCCATATAACCTGTGCCATTGTGGTTACAAATCTTCACTTTTCCACTTTGTGACTCTGTTAAGGCTTGATGAAGTGGCTCAAGATAAGTATCATCAATGTAAATGATAACTGTACACACGTTCTTGAAAACAAAACTTTTTCTGCTTAATTCAAAATGTCTAAACGTTCTACTCATATCTGTACCAATCTAATTAGGTGATGTTTTAAAGAAACACGTAACTATGATAATAATACTCTTTGGCATTTGTTGTCAACCCTATAAAATGCAACATCATAGCAGCACTTTTAAGAACATTCAAATTCTCATATTACCCCCCTCTTGGTTTAAATTAATCATCTCTTTCATTTTGATGCCATTAATACTACCCTGCTCAATTCCTTCACATGAACAGGCATGCTTCTATCAATTTGACCAGCAATGAACAGTCCTTCAGCTCAGTGACTGAAAAGGAGAAAGTACAAGAACAGGTGCTCTCAAGTCATACAGTTAGTCTGTTTTCCTAATAGGCTTTATCATTCTGCAAAGTTCGCTACAAGCTGGTGTAAATGTGTTGTATTGTCTTTAGAACTTCCTTCCATACACAATGGAGCTACAATTACCTTCTTTTGTTTAGAAAAAAAAAGATAATTAGGCTTTTTTCGATGTGTAATTTCTGCTATGAGACCAGCTCATGAACGGTAAACCTGCTGTACCTATTTGCTTCAGACATGTATGGAAGTTTTCAGTGAGACAAGACTAGGAAATATCTAGGCAAGTTAGTGAGCATCTATATATATTAATTTGCTTTCAGCTTTTGTTTTGTTACTTCGCATGGCGGTTTCATTTCTTTTCTTAGGCTACATCAAGAACGTTAGAACATTCGCAATAGCGTCTACCTCGTTTATTCCTGACTTCCTTGACTGTATTCAAACCTCTGTAGTTTTAAAAAGTAAGCAAATTTCTGTGTGGCCTTAAAAAAAACTCAAATCTTGGACTAAAAAATGTCTATGAATAATTTCAACTCCATCGTATATAAACTTTCTACCTGATTTTTAGAAAGAACTAGAAGTACATTCGCCAACGTATGTGCAAATTAGCAAGGAAAAGTATTTGGTTCTCAATGTGAAAGCGCAAAGTGTCAAAAAGAAAACATCTTTAAGGGCTTTTTCTTTTCTTTTTTTTCTATTTTTGCTAATTTCTGTGCATTAAGGATAGATTGTGTAGCAGCACTTGAGAACATATAAGTATAAAAACTACCAGTCTTAATACGTCTTGTTCTTAGAATTTGCTGGCCAGAGAAACAGAGACATGCCTGAAATTTTCAAGTCATCTCAACAACCCCTTCCTTATGTTATCTTGCAGTCAATAGACACTAAGCACACATTCGTGGGGACTTCATGGAGAATTCTTCCTTCAATATGCACGTGCTTCATAGTGCTGTGTTTTGTCATACTGTATGTAATTGAAGTTCAAATAACTCTTACATACAAGTCCTCAACCTAGCCCCTTCCCACAGCAGTACCGTCAGCTTGAACTTGTCCTCTACCCAAGGCCCAGCTCAGCTCATTGTGCCTTTCAGAGCAGGAGGTGATTTTAAAATCTGTTATGTGAGGTCTGACGTCGACACAGTCATATTTCTGATTCTCGTCTCAGAGGCCGGGGCTCTAGAGGTACAGTGGCTTGGCTGTGTTCAGTCTCTGAGATATTGTCTGTCTGGGTGCCGTCGGGGCCGACGCTACCCCCGTTCCCTTCGTCTGTGTCCTCTTTGTTCTCCAGTGCCATCTCATTTTCATAGCAGAAGGAGTTGGAGTTTGAGAGGATGTATTTTTTCTCCGCAAGGTCTCTGGCGCTGCACAGCGGGGTGCTCGGCACCTCGTATGTCTTATGGAAGCGAGAGTAGTCCACCTTGTAGTAGTTCTTCTCCTCGAAGAGCACGGGCTCGAATCGGTGGCCCCAGAGGATCTCGCTGGCCAGGTAGGAGCTGCGGCACTGCGTGGTCATGGCAGTGGCCTCGACCATGCCCTCCAGAATGACCACAATCTCAAACTCGGAGCCCTCCAGCTCCTGTTTACTCCAGTCATAGAAGGGACTGTCCTCGTCGATCTCATGGACGATGGTGATGGGCGAGACCAGGAAGATGCGGTCAACTCCGCTGTCAAAGCCTACATCTATGTCCATCTGGTCGAGGGGGATAAACTCCCCCTCTGCCGTGGTCCGGGACCTCAGAAGCTGCGCCCGCACATGTGCCTCCACCAGGTGGCTCTTCCTCAAGTTTCCCACACGCCACATCAGGCAGAGCTTGTTGTCTCTCATGGCCACTGTGGCGTTATGGCTGAAAACCAAAGTTTCGTTCCTCTTCTTGGGCTTTGCCATCTTTGCCATAACGGCACCGATGATGAAGGCGTCGATAATACAGCCCACGATGCTTTGAAAGACCACCATGAAAACAGCAACCGGGCACTCGTCGGTCACGTATCTGTAGCCGTAGCCAATTGTGGTCTGAGTCTCAATGGAGAAAAGGAAGGCAGCGGTGAAGCTGCTCACATTGGAGACGCACCTCTGGGAGTCATTTTCTAAGTCCCCGTGGAAGATGGCCACCAGCCAGAAGACACAACCGAAGAAAAGCCATGATAGGAGAAAGGCGAGGCAGAAGATGACGAACATCCATCTCCAGCGGATGTCCACGCATGTGGTGAAGATGTCGGCCAGGTAACGCTGGCCCTTCTCACTCACGTTGATAAACTGCACATTGCAGTGCCCATCCTTCTTCACAAATCTGCTTTGAGGTTGGTGCCTTGTGTGCACCTTGCCCTTGCCATTCCCGTAGCCGTTGGGTACTGCCATAGTGGCAAGCTTCATGCCGTCCTCCTCTGATGACACAATGCTATAACGGTTGGCTCGCACACTTCCCATCACCTCTGTCTGGGAGGGCTGTGCTGCTTCTGCTTTGGAAAACAGTCTGAGTTTCTGGAAGAAGCGTTGGAGAAACAGTTTTGAAACACTTCTGGGGGACCAACTAAAACAGGAAATGGTGATATAGTGAGGCGGACTGAGGGAGCGCCTCTTCGGCCTCGCTGGCCCCTAGAGTGACTGCAACCAAGGAGAGGTCTGCAGGGCTGAGGATGAACTGGTCACTCCTCTTTCATCAGCTGCTTGGACCTCATCAATGACATGTGCTGTAGGAAACAGAGAGAGAGAAGACATCTGTTAGACATGCATAATTCCAGATAAACTAGATGAACACCTTATAAAATCATGAGGACTGTTAATGAAGAAATAACCATTACATGGATCAACAATTAAGTATCTTGTAACTTGCTGAACATGAACTATACTATGACCTGTCACAAATGATAACTTCATCACCCTTAACTCAGCAATGTGTGCAGCCTGAGAAAATCCATCAAAAACTTTATGCCCAAGGACAAGAAAAGCACGTCTTCTGGTGCCAACAATATTTCATTCAGTTATGACAAACAACAACAGTGCTATTTAACCCTACTCTGACTTTTCTACTTTCACTGAGAGAGGTCATGGTGTAATTGGACTCAGGTCCCATTATTGGTCAAATAGACTTGTTTTTCTTGGCTGCACTACGCTGACTTGATCGTTTCTCGTTGGATTGTGGGTTACGGTGTTTCTATGGGATCCCACGAACTATTTGCTTGGACTTTTTCTGATTTTGCAATGCTGTTGGATCAAATTAAAAACTTACACTGAGAAAGCTCAGATACACACATCATTTTTCTAACCGCGTCATCTTTTGAATAACATTCTGTAACCAATGAACAGAAAACACAAACGTATGTCACATGATTTGATAATCAACCAAAGCAACTTCCACTCAGGAAAGCATAATTGTCACATCAGCTTGTTCATCACATCACATGCACCCTCCTGCCTCATTGTTCACTGGTGCATTATTAATGCCCATTTTCGCATATAGTGCCTTCCTCAAATCAAGAAAGATGGAACATGTTTTGCCTGGCAGTGTAAGTTAATACTCGAGTGGTTGTTTTGTACATCATCACCCCCCTTCTATAAACGTATGAGGCGATTTTTATGAGCTGATTGCTATGGAGAATCCGCATGACACACATATCAATTTCTCTTTCAACTTTCATTTTGCCAAGAGCGGTGAGCTATGATATGTAATAAAGTCAGTATAGTTTACCTGTTATTTTTAACAAGCTTTAAATGAAAAGTGTGGGCTTTCTCTTTAGGTGTGCAGAAGAGATGCATGCAGCTTGTTGACTCACAGAGAGACCTCAGGGATTTCATCTTTTCTCTGCTGCATAATGGCTGTCCTATGAGGATTCTCCTGGCACAACTAAAACACGACTCATTAAAGCCCTGTGTCTGTTGTACCCGTCCTAGACCTGGCTGTCCTAGCAACAAGCTCTAAAGTGACCTGCCTCACACGCTCTTTTTTGATCATAGAGTTTTGTGAGGCATGAGAGTTCAGGATGAGAAGGAGCCTGAATCGGCAGGGAAAATTAGATGATTGTTCTTCACGCCTGGAGGAACATATCAAACAGCCAAATAAAATTACTTGTCATAAGACCAGAGTCAGCAAACATTTCTCTAATGTGTGCTGGAAGTCATTTTTTTCACTTCTACTAAAGATGTACAGTAAAATGGCTCAGGCACTATGTCTATGTGCCTTTTATTTCTAAATTTAACATCAAATGGCACAATTGTGTTAAGTGAGTTGGAGAGCAGCTATGTCATCAAAGTAGGAACTAATTTGCATGCATTGTTGACAGTAATCTGTCATGATGCTATACTTTGCTAAGCACTAATCTCTCCTCGACTGGTAAACAGATTTGATTGTAATTGGAGTTATGCCAATCAAAGGTAACTGCGTTTTGCTATTTTTGTTTTCTCATTGTTTTATGAAGGATATTTTACAACACTGGTAATTATTTTTTCTGAAAAGGGGACAGAGATAGAAAATTAATTAATAAATGTTACATTCGATATTCTTGCGTTAGAAAGCTTAATTAGATGCAGACAAATTGTCAGCTCCATGGGTCATCAGGTTTTGAGTGAAAAACTCAAATCATATAGGTGTGGAAATAAAAAACTACTACTACTCATAATAATAATAATAATAATAATAATAATAATAATAAGTAGTAGTAGTAGAAGTAGTAATAGTAGTAGTAGTGATGATGATGATAATTAAAATAACAACAACAATACTACTACAAATAATAATAGCCTAATAATAATAACAACAACACAAGCTAAAACTTAGTAGCGTAGATTGTAACATTAAACCATAATAACTGAATGACTGAGACGGGAAACTCCGAGCTGCACTCAGAATGCAGCAAATGCCAGCGACAAATGTTAACAGGTGCGGGGAAAAAGGGAACTGACTTCTGATGCAATCATCCACACACCCCTCAAAGACATATGCACGTTCCATTCTGTAACACATGCCACTGGAAATTACTTTTAGTCGAAAATAAGAAGCGAGATCAAGTATGACCTAATAAATTGTAACCCTTGGCGGGTCTTTTGACAGTTATGTCAGCAAAAGTCGTGCGTAAAACTCCGGGAATCCACATGTTGAAACCTCCGTGTTTACTTTTTAAAACTCGAGTGAAGTCCAGACCTGGACTGCAGATCATCAAAGCTGAATGTAAACGATTGTTTTATGGCTACAAGGTAATTATTTTGATATATGTAAGGCTATGTCAACTATTTCAGCAATGCATCCATTCAGTTACGCACAGCATGCGCTACCCCGGAACACTCGTTTTGTTAGATAGCATATATTATGCTAGTATTGTGTGTTTGCTCTTCTACAATACCCCCTGCATGCATCAATATTAGGGCATCACATCCCGTGTGAAAGCATAATAGGACTAGGCTCTAAGAAGTTCCTTAAAATTCATGTTTAGTCTACCTGCTGCTCATTTGTGGACCGGTTGGGATCGGCTTGGTGAAATATATTCCAGAAGTTTTGGCCTCTGCTATCCTCGGCGTTGTTTCCACGGGTTCTTATTTATTTAGGTTGAACAAGATCAAGTGTGAAACTCCCTCATGTCTCTAAATGACTGGTCTTGGTAATGTGCTTTGCGGAGAGATCCCCCAAAGCAATTTAAATAGCATATACCGGCACGGACCGCCCTCTAGCTGGTCTGTGCCCAACCAATGAAGAGATGGTGAGGAAGCGCACTGGCGAAGGGCGCAAATACACTGTTTGGTGAAATCGTGTGTAATGTTAATAACCGGGTGTGCTGATGCGAGTAGGACACAACATGATGTTAAAGCAGAGTAATTTGAAATTAATTGGCCCGTGACATGTTTAATCCTGATGTAGGGGTGAATAAAAGGGAGGGTAAACTGTGAACTCCAGCCTGTGCTCATCAGGCAAACAACCACCAATATAAACAAAAATCAATTAGGCTACATGATCAGAAATGCATTAATTTATGCTTTCCCCCTTAAAAGACCCTTTCGTAATATAACATACTTCATTTTGATATTAGTAGGCTACTACTTAGGATATATAGTGTAAATATACATCAGAAAAATCAAAATCAAAAAAATGTGGGCAAAGTGAATTTAGGTGGTTTATCCTCTGCTACATCCCCGACCCAAACTAAAAAAAATCCCCATTGTAAACCTTCAGATAAAACTTTTACTTTTACCTTTAACTGCCAAAACTAGGACACTGCGGGATGTTACGCACTGGAGACTCTTTAAACGCAAACCAATCTGTTTCCATCCCCGAAGATGCAAGCAGAAACTTATTTTAACTCCAAACATGCACATATTAAAATCTTCCGAGAAGGTGGATTATGTCGCCCGTCCCCACCTGCTGCTGACCGCAGTTACTGTGCAATAAAGCTCCACTCAGCGACGTTACCCATTTTAGAATAGGTTATAATAACTGTTGTTTTTATAGATCTTATTTTTTAATGTCTGTATGGAAAATGTGTTCTGTCGGAAAGAATGACTCACTCAATAAAGGCCTACATGCCTGTATTATGATATGACTGTCTTTCTCCACTAAGCTATCAAGTTGCTTAGGATGTTTAGACTATGCATCTGTTGCCCTATAATTTTAGGTCAGGCTTTAGTTGTGTTCAGCAGCAGTTTCAGCGGGATGCCTTGGTGCAAGACTAAATGATTCTTACTGCTTACTAATTAATGATAAACATTAACCCACAGCTACATCAATTTCAAAAAGATTTTAAACTGTCCTTTTTTTCTTGTTTCTTTTTTTTGCTTTATTTTAGTAACTGCTATTTATAGTAGCACATATATTTAGTCCAAACCACCTGTGTCAGTGAACTGTGCGCACTGTGTGTTTGCTTTCCATGCCCAATTTACAGCAAGAGAGAGAGCAATGCATGCAGCGGCCAGTGCTGCGTGTGGACCACAAGGTGGAGAGCTGGAGACTGAAATTAACCAGTGATTGCCCCCCACACGTTGCTCAGTGATGCTCCCTGCATGCAAGCATCAGACAGCAGTAGAAGATAGAAGGTTGTTGGCCATGTGTACTTTTAATGTAGAAGACAAACAGTGATATCATTGTGACAAAAACATTGATAAGATTAATATTAAGGGTTAGATTAATAATAAGAATTACAGTATTAATGACATCACCTTTTAAATGTGCAATAAATGCAATAATTGAGTTTTTTTTACTGTCCCATAACACAAATGACCATAATATAGCCTACCCATGGGTGTTGATAGAGTTGTTAATGAATACCAATGACTCAACAATTACTTTACCAGGTACTGAGATTTCTGGCTTTCAAAACTCACTAGCCTGTTTTGGAACAAAACCTCCACCCATTGGAGTTTCAAGATGCTCCCAGTCCCCCCACCCCACCTACTGGTATTTTCAGCTGCTCAACTATGGAGGACAGTGCTATGAGTGACAGACCGCCATCACAAAACATTTCACTCTCAAGCCAAAAAGCAAATGACAAAACAATATTATTATAGTATTTTGCATCATAATACTGCATATTGCCTCTTCACTAGACATTTCTGTTTGACATCTGCTCTGATTACCTAGCTGCTTTGTCTCTGTTGTGAAAACTTTATTATTAATTGTGTCAATTACAGGCCATCTTAGGGTGTTTTAACACTTAGTCCTTTTCAGCCTCTCAAGTGGACTCAGTCCAATGACTCAGCAATTTTTTGTGCATTTGTGAACACGCCAAATGAACTCAGACCCCTCTAAAACAAACCAAACTCAGACAGACTGCAGTTTTCAGGCAGAGTTGACCTTGTTCAAAAGGAGCCGCTGGGAGCTGTGGCCAAAAGGTGGTCGGTGCCTGCATCGAGGCACCAGACGTGAACAAGATTTCGTCCTGATATGCTCAAGGTTCTTGACATTATTAGGGTGTTATGGGTGACACACCTTTTTAATATCACGTGGATTTCGGGAACAGTACCAGAGTTGTGGTCCTCAAAAAGGGTACTGGAGGATGTGTTCCAGCTGTCAAGGGGTCACGCTGCTCAGCCTTCCTGGAAAAGGTGGCAAGGTGGGAATCAGATTACAGCTAACAATGCACCTTGTCATTTTCATGGACAGGATGTCAAGAAGCAGCCAAGATCTGGAGAGTATCCAGCTTGGTGACATTAGGGCGGGATCTCTGCTGTTTGCAGATGATGTCATCCTTTTAGCTTCAGTGGACAGTGATCTTTGACGTGCATTAGAATGGTTTGCTGCCAAGTGTGATGCAGTCAGCGTGAGGGCAAGGTGTCCTGTCCCATTCAGGTGGGGACTGACCATCTGGCTCAAGTGAAGGAGTTCAGGTATCTAGCGGTTTTATTCACGAGTGAGGGTAAAAGGGATCATTAGATTGACCATAAGATAGGTGCCATACTGTGGTGGTAAACAGAGAGCTGAGCCACAAAGCAAAGCTCTTGAGGTGCTGATCAATCTTCATTCCAGCTCTCACCTGTGGTCACAGTTGGAGGGACTACATCTCCCAGCATGCCTGGGAGGAGGAGCTGGAGGAAAAGGACACGGTGACACTGACCCAGATAAGCAGCTCTGTAATGGATGGCTGGGTGGATTTATTCATTTTATTTATTTATTCAGTTTATTTGACAGGGACAGTGCCATAGGCTATCAATAAACACTACTGTAAATATGCCAGAGTCAGCTAAAAGGCTGGATGTATGAGGATGGATGTATTAGAATAGCATGACCTTTTACAGTAAGTCAAAACCTATCCTTATCTCTCTCTGTTAAACAAGGTGTGATGTGTTCCACCTTGCAAACTGGTGCCTGAAATATATCATGAGGTTCTGATTGATCCATTTTGCTTAGATGAGAAGACTCCACGGTTTTAATGGAATTACACAGCTGTGCAAATCAAAGCAACACAGTAGCACATGCTAAGGCAGCGTCTGTTTACTTGACATCAAAGTGACATTCCCGGTCAGAGCTTTTGTTCTTAGACAAGAAACATGATCCTTCTATGACAGCGTGGACACAATCCCCATTATTTGGTTTATTAGAGGAGGGGAAGAGGCATACCAGACATTTGAGCATAATTTTATTTGTTGATGTTATTGTATTAGAAGCAATATTGTTTTGATATTTTATATTGTAAAACAATTTGAAACGTTGTCAAGGAAATTGTGATTATAATAAAGATGTTGTTGGCCTGTAATAACATCAGAATTGTCATATACTGTTTGTTATGATAGACCCCACTATTCATGTGTTTCATTGCAGGTTTTTATGATATAATATTCAAGGATGTAACATGCCATTAATGATTTTTCATTCACAGAAATCTAAGACAATAAACAGGCTTCATCACACAGTGATTTATAGAAGTTATTTTATTTTTGTGTGAGACAGATTGGGATTGCATGGCTTGGCTTTCAGGTAATTGCCATACAAATGGGATTTTACCACCATAAACACTAAATGAGAGTTGTAAAGGCAACTGCAGTGTGTTCCAATATTTACAGCCAAAACATTTTAATCTTGTTTCATGCAAAATAAGGATGTTTTTGCCCAAAATAAGACAGTATTTGAGTTGCCCCCATGACTCCTATTTATTTACCATTAGGAGTGGTTAGATTTTGGGCCAAACTCTCCAAGCAAAGAACCCCTTCACTATCAAAAAGTCCAGTTATGATAGTGGATGAAAAGCATTTATCATAGAGGAAGGATCAAATGTATGGATTAAAAAAAATACAATACACACTGAGCAAACTGTCAATATTCACAATGTTCAACAAAGCAAAGAAAAAAAAATAGAACCATACAGCAATGTACTCTATTTTACATACAGTTGATTCCAACATGTGGAAAATCATTATGAGTTTTGTTTTGCTTGTATTTCATTTTATATATTAAATAGAATATAAAAACAAAATAACAGTCTTCCCCACTTAAAGATACAGCAAACAAAATAACAGTCTTCCCCACTTAAAGATACAGCATTATTGTCTTTTAACCAACTGGCTCAAGCCTTCAAATGAATCTATTTATACAATAAACTTATAAAGACTGCATTCAGTGAAAATTATCTGCATTTCAAATAATGCGCCTTTCTATAATGTAGGTTTGTATTCTTTCCATGTTATTGTATCTAAAAAAATAAACAACTGACATAACCTTTAATGAGATAGTTTCCTCACTTTTTCCCTCTACTTACACAGTATCTTGGACTGTTGTTCAAGGACAATGAACTCATTATTATTCTGAGCGGCCACTGCGAATATCATCATGGCTCATCTTTAAGACTCGTACTCGTGAGGTCATTCGGGGGCATCAAAGTGTCTTGATGTCGGTTGCCTACTTGCGATGTCGAAACCTCCGCCTCGAGGGAGTTGTCACTCACAAGCTCCACAGTCACTGTCGGGGGTTTCAGATGTTGCTTGTGATGATTTTCCCTTGGCGAAGACTTCGGAGAGGGCCGCGGGGAAGATCTGGGAGAATGCCTCGGGGAATGTCGCGGAGAGGGCCGCAGCTGCTTCTTGCGTTCGAACTCCTCAGCGCTGACCTCTGGCACCAGGACCTTGGCGGTGTGATGGAACATGGTGTAATCCACCCTGTAGTGCCTCCTGCTGACCCGTATCATCTCCTGGAACAGCTGACCCCAGAGGATCTCGTCCGGCGTGTACGAGGTGCGCGTCTGGTGCAGAATGCCGGTGGAGTCGTCCGTGTAGGTGAACGACACCACCAGCTCAAAGTAATCCTTCCGCAGGTCCTCCAGGCCCATCGTGTACAGAGGGCTGCCGGGTGCAATCCTGTGGAAGATGGTGGTGGGTGTGACCAGGACGACGTCACTCTGCTGGATGACCAGGTCTTGGTAGGTCACGTCCATTTTCCCTGTGGTGTGCACGGTGGAGCGGACTATCTGAGCGCGGGCCGTCCCCTCCACCATGTGGTGCCTGCGGAAGTCCCCGACCCGCCAGGAGAGACACAGGAAACCGTCGCGGAGGTTGATGACGGCGCAGTTGCTGAAACCCACCGTCTGCGCCCTCTTTCTGGCCGAGGCCATTTTGGCAACGACAATCCCAATGACAAAGGTGTCAATAAAGCAGCTGATGACGTCTTGGATGGTGACAACGATAATGGCCACCATGCAGTTCTCTGACATTCCTCTGAAGCCGTAGCCAATGGTGGTTTGAGTTTCAAGTGAGAAGAGGAAGGCGGCCGTGAAGCTGCGCACCTCATACACACAGGGGTCGTTCGTGTGGTCCATGATGTCACCATTGGCGAGAGCGATGACCCAGAAGAGGATGCCAAAGAAGAGCCAGGACAGAATGTACGAAAGGGCGAAGATCAGGAACATGACCCTCCACCTGATCTCCACCAAGGTGGTGAAGATGTCCGTCACAAAGAGCAGCCACTCCTCGGGGACGTGGCGGAACACCACGTTGCAGCTGCCCTCTTTGCGCACGTAGCGGTGCTTCTTCTGTTGGTTGCCATTCTCAGTCCTTACAGTCAAGGCTGTGGTGTTGTCGGAGGGGCTCACAGACGTATACTGTTTGCACATCTTGCAAAGTCTGCGGGGAAGATAGCAAACAACAATGTTTAGTTATTTTTTCATCATCAGTGTAACATGGCAAATATCACACATTAACTTGGGGTCATTACTGTAAGAGGCAACAATGAAAATTGTAACTTAATTGTCTACATAGAAGAAATTGAGAGAATAAGACGGAACACTGCAGGCAACACCCACATCAATTATTACCCAGTAATAGGAACTTTTAGTTCAGAGATTTGGATTTAGTGTATTTGATAAAGGAGAGTTGACCCATTACATTGAAACAATGAAAGTATTCTGATCTTGACACACACTTCCTAGGCTTTCTGATGGCCAGTGGTTCTCAATACTGGTCCCAAGGACTTTTTTTATCCTCCCAGGTAGTTAATTGCAGTTACTTGCAATCACCTGGAATCCCAGGTGTAAATGAATCCCTGATTAGATGGCTGGAATGAAAAACAGCATTTGTCAATTTTGAATGAGAGCTGCTGAGATTGTTGCTTTGTAGTTCAACTGACCCACAAAGTTCTCTGGGAGAGAATCATTAGACTAATGCAGGTCATGATAACAGGAGCAGACAGAGGGCACTATCAGTGGTAGACCAAACAGCAACTAAAAGCTGTCTGATCTCTGACCCAAATGAGGTGTTAGGGGTCCAAAAGTCAAACTGCCATTGTGATTGTATTACAAAGCTTTGCATTGGAAATGGAAATCCTGATTTCATCATAGCCAAGATTAGGCTCCCGCACACCAATTTAGAAGATCATTGTGGAAAAACTTCATATATATCTTTTTTATATCACACACGCACACACACACACACACACACACACACACACACACGCACACACACACACTTTATTCACTTGACAGGGAATCCATTCACAGAATTGTGTAATAAGACAAGAATAAGAATAGAGTGCATAGAATAAGAGTAGAGCTGATGGGGTCATGTGAGGTACAGTACTGCTGCAGTGATGCTACTTCCACTGAGCTCCTGTTTCACCCTTGACTGCATGTGTTTCCACAGTTGGAAAAGGAAGCTTGAGACCAAATTAGTAGTAGAGATGATAAAAATCTTGCCAATATATACGGAAAATAGTCAATGGTTATAAAATGTCTTTTTTAAAGTCTGTTTAGTTTAGCGACCTGTCACCACCACTTCTACAAAGATCATTCAAAATATTCCAAAACGGGTATTCCATGTGATGCTCTCATACAGAAGATGGGCCACATGACCCTCCATTCACCTAAACCAGGCTTGCCCACTTTCCGCCTTTTTTTTCCAGCCGTTATTGTTGGAGGAAATAATTAACAACGGAGTCTTCCGTGTATCAAAAAGATTGTCTGATCACTGGAAATCTCCAACCTCTGCTCACCACTCTGCTGTAACATCTAATACAAATACATTACGGGGAGAACTTTGTTGACAACAAGAACAGCAAGACAAGGCAAAAGAACGCTGACAAGGGAAAGAGAGAGTCTTGCCTGAATGTTGCCTGATTTTTTTTTTCCATTGCGGGTTATCCTCATAATTTCATTCACGTGTTTTCTTTCATATTTTGTCTCCCATTTAGGTTTTTTTTTTGTGTACTTTGACTGCTCTCAAGGTCTATTTTTAAGATACCAATCTGGGAATGTTTACCATGTATGATTCTCTTTTTCCTGCCTCTTTGCACTGTGTCAATACATTTAATCATAATGGGGCAGTTGCCTAGAGATGCAAAACCCATCGCAACAGACCATGCTTGGACTGCTATTTTGTATTGTCCAAAGCTACTTGGAAGTATCATGTAGTTCTATTATGCAGAACAAACCAAGGTCACCTAAAGTGCTGTTCACAGAGTAGTCCACATAGATAGACAAGTAATTCCTTTTGTAAAGGTAAAGTGACACTGAGGCTGCAGTGCATGTAAAAAGTTTGATTTCCTCTGTTTAGTCAATGCTACACTTATTAGTTGATCAAAGTGACTAAAATGCTGTAGTTCGCCTTATGAAGCTATTTTGTAATTGTATATGTTAAAGCTTAAATTGTGCAACAAACAGTGCAGGTACAGTAGGCATTTTGCAGTTTAATTCCTTTTTCAATATCTGTTGTATGAGAGGCGGTCTGTTGTTGTACCACAGTAGGATGCCTTTGCCCCAGTAACGTTGAACTCTTTGTAAACATACAATAATGTTTCCATGCAGAGGTTTGCTGTTGTCCAAAGCAATGGCCCAAGACCTTTTTTTTTTCTTTCTGGGTGGAGTCCAAAGAGTTGTCAGAGGGCCAATAAAGGAAGCGCCACAGGACTGAACTGGTCTAAGTTAGCAGGGGAAAAATGAATGTGGAAACTGGAACAGTGTCATGGTGCGATCACGGGCAGAGGAAGGATCAATCACAGCCAAACCACTGAGAGCATCCTCTACGCCCAAAACAAATGGGGTTTGAATCACCGCTATCTGACTGAGTGAACTGGGCTCCGGTCACAGACTCCGCTTCCTCCTGGCTACAACTAGCATCCCTATTGCCAGAGTGTGGAACTCACTCCATGAGGTCATAGAAATAATGTCCTATCAACTTCCCATAATCCCTGCCTAAATAGCCTGATATCAACAAAAGCAGAAAGAAGCAACATTTATACTGGAACATGAAAAGATGTTAATGAATATAGATCCAGTTACTGCAGCGTTCAAAGGCCATCTATCTGGAATCGATGCCCAAAACTGCCCTGCAAATATAAAGTATAAACAAGATTTTTGGGGAAATACAGTGTTATTTCAGTTTTAGTTTGCTATGCTATGCTACAGCCTCAATGGGACTATATCCTTGTATGTCAAACAATTGTTTTAGAGCAATTTCAGCAGTCAGATTTCTCCAGTGTTGCGCTGTTTATGTTACAGTGTATGACAATGAGATTTAGTGTTATTGTTGTATAATTCCACAATCCTAAATGATTGGATTTCACTGCTCATATAACTCTGAACAAGTGCTGTAAATCTCGGTTTGAGTACAGTAAAGAAAAAGGATAAAAGATATTCATTGAAAGAAGTTAAAAACTGCCAGTATAACTAAAACTAAACTAAAACACACGATATGAAGAGTCGTAAATATACAATAACTTGATTTAGTAGATTATACAATTGAGAGTGTTTTATGGATATAATTTACTCATGCAGTATTTTAATTCAATGTCGGGGCTACTGTCCTCAAAGTACCACAGTAGTCCTACTGTGTTCAGAGCCTTAATTACATCTTCCTGCATTGCAAAGTCAGGCTTAACAACTTAACATAATGAAGATACATGCTCAGGCAGTCAATATGGATATTGTCACTCCAACAAAGAAAGTAAAAATAAAATACACCGAGCCCTTCAAGTATCTTAACATGGACAGACCAGTTAATTAGGAGAACTCGGAGACGTATAATGCATTGCACTATGGGGATAATTATATCTTGTCTCATGTGGTTGGCTCACTGTGTCTCATAAACACAACTTCAAAGACACCATTAATCCTACAGTTTCTCTTCCAAGATTTTAACTTGATATAACTGTTCTTGGAGAACTTTTGAGCGTGAAAGTATCTGGAGGGTCAGGCCTTCATAAAAGCATAACAAGGTGCTGGTAATGTTTCCTTAAATAGAGCTTATGGTAGTATATTGTACCACCTTTTTAATCAGAATTGAACATTAATTACTGCACAGTAGTTCATAATACTGAATGTGAATTTTCACCAAACGCAATCTACAGTGTATGGCATTTTTCCTGGGAATTATGCAAACTGCCGTCACAATTATTAAGTGCATTACGTTTTCATCAAAAAGCAACAGTAATTAAGTCATTATCATTTTTATTAAGGCATATGATTTCACCCATTTTCTCATTAGTCACAACTGAAACTGTGTCCTCCCCTCCACAGAGCCATAATTTCCCCCTTGCTGTTGCAGCAGACGGCCCTCATGGTTCCCTCTGTTGTGTTGACCCACTAGGTTGAGCTGTTCTCTCCATATTCACTCTGCCCATTTGTAGAGCTTATGACTTGAAACAAGCAGCACTGTGTACAAAACAAGACACCGCACTGAACAACCACTTACAACCAAAGCAGACCATGCCCTTTAGCACAAAGCTCCCAGTACACTCAGAGAGAAGAAAAGAATAGAAATCTACTTCTTCTTTAGCACTGATACCTTTTTCTTTTTTGCGTGTTTCTTGTATTCAAAAGTTAGAAATAGGGTTAGTCACCCACTGTGCTTCATGATAATAGGAATCAAGAGATGAACTCTGGAAACAACTTGGGCAATTGGCTTATTTCCTCTACTGCTTGGGGCCCTTACAACTCCATTACATGCTCACTTACTGCAAATGACATTGTGCCACCCATCTGTGGTTCACTGGAATAGAACCATATACACGGGTGGCCAGTCTCAGCTCTGCCCTGGGCGCTCTCTCACCCCTGCTGACCTTCAGAGCCGCTACACTGCAAAAAGTAGTCCTTTAGTCTCTTACTCAGTCTTAAAATCAAATTTTTCTCAAAACATGCAAACAATTCTGACAGTGGGGTGAGATTATTCCACTTGTTTCCAAATCCATGGTGTGAAATTCATTGAAAAATGGTAGAATAAGGCAGGTCACTTCACTAGTATCAAGAAAATGACCCTTGATTTATGAAAATTCTTGATAAATTGAACTGCATTGGAATCAAGAAATGATCTTAAACCACTGGCAGACTTTTTCACTTGTTTTAAGAGAATTAAGATTTTAAGACTAAACGACTTGTTAAGATGGATATTTTTTTGCAGTATCAGGTCAGGAGTGCCAGCTTATTTTTTTTTAGTATTATAAAGGCTAATGGTTTACCCAAGCTTCAAAGTGCCTAGTAGACCAAAGCACCTGTGTTTGGTTTTGCTTCATCAGAAATTGCTTAATGTTGGGAAGCTGCATGGCCTTCATTAAACGTCTGGTAGGAACATGTGGTTACCTCCACTGGATATAATGTCTATGTCAGTATAACTGTTCCTCAGTGTATAAAGAAACTCCTCTCTATGTTGGGCCTATGCTTGTCACTGTGCCACTGGATTTAGATGAGTCATTTTATGCTATAGCAGCGAGCTTACCATCTTAAAATGATGTCAACCCTTGACACAGGATTGTAACTGTTCCTGTATAATTTTCTTGAGGAGCGGCTTGACCTTCACAATCCTACAATCCTTATTTGTCTGGTGCACTGTTTGAAAGATCAATAGACGCATATTTATGAAACAGAGTCTTTCCTGCTCTGTCAGCAGTGATGTCACCTCAGACATTCACACTGTGCTCTCCCTTATTACGCTGCTCCTCCTCACACCATTGGCCAGATATTACTCTTGTTACATATTTATTACATATATTATATTTTTTAAGAAATACAACACAAATACAGGTTCTTTATGTGCAGTGCTAATCTTTTACTGTCATGATTCTAAATTCAATCAGATTTCATGGTGAAACCTGATCACAAACTCTACTTATCACCTTGACCACATCTTCATTGTTACTGCTTTTGTAAAACCTTTCAGGCATTGTGTTACTGCTGCCATATACTGTATCTCAGATTACCAATTGTTCTGTTGTCCACAGCTTTACTTATAGGTTGCCTCAGATTTTTCACTTCAGCATGACAACTTGTCTCAAAACACCCACCAACCCCTCACTGACTTTGTAAAGGAAAATGGAGTTTACTGTTAGTTAGTCCATATTCTTGAATGCACTTTTATCAACACACAGTTAATTCTTACACTATTTTCCAGAGTATTTATTCTCAGTGAAAAGTAACATACATATCACTACTCTTTTTTACTATCTAGACCCTTGTGTAAGACCAAAAAATGTTTCACAACACATACA